>NC_084559.2:43608145-43850645 GCF_033978685.3 Nerophis lumbriciformis
ATTTGAACAACTACATATCAAAGAAATGACCACATTAAATAGTGTTTACGCACTTATATAGGCCTGGGCTGATGACGCATTTTGCCAGACGATATATTGTCCCACATTACTGTAGAATTCTTTACAAATGCAGTTGGAAGGTCACTAACTTTTAATCATCCTAATTAAGTAAACAGACACAAACAATAAAAGGGACTCTTAACTCTGAAATATTGAACATTTTGAAGTACAGTTTTTTTCCCCAGTTGGAAAAACTGGGTCAGGTGGTTTGTCTTTTTATGTGTGTTGCCTTCACTTTACAATAAATTTGGCATGCTGGCGTGTCCGTCTATGTTGATGGGCTCATGTTGCTTGAAGCCGTAATATTTCCACACAGAAACATTTGGCTTTGCAATCATCTTTTTTTCCTCCTGATTTGCGTTACTTTCTGGTGTTTCTCACTAGCGAGGGTCACAGTGAAGCTCTGTTTGCCTCTGCCCACCAAGACAAATATTTTGGATGACTGACAAGAGTGTTCACTTCGTTCATTTTTTTTGCCATATTGGATAAACACATTGCGATGTTGAGAACGATGCTCGGAGTAAACTCTCTTGAAACCTGCTTGTAAGCAACAGACGATGAAAACAGACACAGGCATGGCAATATATTGATTCCGGAAAGGTTTTAAGTTAATTTAATATTTGATTAGGCCATGCAAAAGTAAGGGTTTTTTAGCAAAAATTGAAAAATAGTACAAACTCAGTTATTAGGGTTGGCAAAATTAACATGTTAACACGTGTGATTAACTGCACAATATTTGGCCACAATCATGTACAGGTATAAATGCAGAATAATCACGCAATTTATTTTGATGGTGTTCTGTTGTCATTTTTGTGACTGTGTTTCTTTGTTGTCACGACACAAAAAAAACCCTTACAGAACTGTCATGAATATTGTCATACTGCTTCTCAAATGCAATATGTTTTATTGTTTTGAGTATATGATTCTACTGAAAAACCTAATGAAGAATACAGTACAGGCCAAACGTTTGGACACACCTTCTCATTCAATGCGTTTTCTTTATTATAGTGACTATTTACCAGAGGTGTGGACTCGAGTCACATGACTTGGACTCGAGTCAGACTCGAGTCATGAATTTGATGACTTTAGACTCGACTTGACAAAATGTAAAAAGACTTGCAACTCGACTTAGACTTTAACATCAATGACTTGTGACTTCACTTGGACTTGAGCCTTTTGAATTGACATGACTTGACATGACTTGCTACTTTCCCCAAAACCCAAAGATGAAAAAGTTATTCGGGAGCGCTCCGTATTTTTCATTGTGTACTGGTCTATCAGCGTTGCATGTGTCAGCTGGTGTGGTCTCAGTACAACAGCCAATCAAATTAGATCTACTTTGTTTTCATCACACAGCATTCATCCAATCAAATTGCAGGACAACCAACGAAGAAGACATGTCCAAACCACACGCCAGTGAACAAAAAATGATACCTAAAATACTTTTGTTTGGGTATAAAAATTACGAGGTGGTCAACACAAAACGGTTTGCAGTATGCAACACATGCGGTTCGAAAATGACTGATGGAGAGGCAACAACTTCCAACTTCGTCCGGCATTTGAAGTTGCACAAAGAACGGTAAGTTTTGAATGTAAGATAACGTTTATTGGCTAAGTAACGTGACTTTTATTTGCTGTGTAGTTAAATCAGTGAGGCTGTAAACTCACTGCTAACATTATAACGTTATTGCAAACACGGGAATCTGTTGCAGTTCACTACCTTATTCATACTTTTTGTTCAGTGATTTTTTTTAAGCAGGGTTACGTTAGTCAATATATCACACGTAACGTTAGACGGCGGTCAGCAGCACCGCGTATTTTAGCCACCTAAAAAAAGACAAAAATAGTCAAATAAAGGTCAGTTAAAATGTATACTATATTATGAATATGTGTACCGTTTTAGCTAGCTTTCTGACATACTGTTGGTTGTTTACCTCAGTGGTCTCCAACCACCGGGCCGCGGCCCGGTACTGTTCCGTGGATCGATTGGTATCGGGCCGCACAAGAAATATATTTTTTTTTCTTTTCTTTTTTTAATTAAATCAACATAAAAAACACAAGATACACTTACAAGTAGTGCACCAACCCAAAACAACTCTCTCCCCCCTTTTGTTCTGGGCATTGAACATGAAGACTCTTCCTTCACTGTTCCGAGTGGCCATGAGAGTCTTGGCAGTGCCTGCCTCCAGTGCTCCAGTGGAGCGAGTTTTCAGCCATGGTGGCATCATACTACGCCCCCATCGTGCACAAATGACTGACAGACTCTTGGCTAATTTGGTCTTTTGCAAATGCAATGCAGCATAGGGCCCTGACATATAAAAAGTACAACTTTTTTGTTATGTTCACGTATATGTCATGTTTTTTCAATGTTAACACTTTTGTACAAATAAGTACATTTGCACTTTATTTTTCAATGTGTTTGTTCTGTAAAGGAATGAGTTAATGTTTAAAATGACTGGTTAATAGTGCTATTATAAATTGCAATGTCAGCACAATTTTCTTTCCTGCAATTTAAAATGCACTTGTTTTAATAAATAAATACAGCGTTTGAAAAGCATACACAATCTGTGTTAATATATTAGTCTGTGGTTAAAAGGACTTGAAAGGACTCGAAACTCAAAATGCAGGACTTAGGACTTGACTTGAGACTTTCCAGTCTTGACTTTGGACTTGACTCGGGGCTTGCCTGTCTTGACTCGGGACTTGACTCGGACTTGAGGGCAAAGACTTGAGACTTACTTGTGACTTGCAAAACAATGACTTGGTCCCACCTCTGCTATTTACATTGTAGATTGTCACTGAAGGCATCAAAACTATGAATGAACACATGTGGAGTTATGTACTTAATAAAAACAGGTAAAATAACTGAAATAGTCACATGAAATTGTTTCACTTGAAGCTCATCGAGAGAATGCCAAAAGTGTGCAAAGCAGTAATTTAGAGCAAAGGGTGGCTATTTTGAAGAAACTAGAATATAAAACATGTTTTCAGTTGTTTCACCTTTTTTTGTTAAGTACATAACTCCACATGTGTTCATTCCTAGTTTTTATGCCTTTAGTGACAATATACAATGTAAATAGTCATGAAAATAAAGAAAACACATTGATTGAGAAGGTGTGTCCAAACTTTTGGCCTGTACCGTACATTCAGCGACAATAAGTACAAGTAAGAAACACCAAGAAATGTCTGCAGCCGGACACAATCCAGTTTCTGCAAATGAATCCTACATTGTGTAGGTCAGAACACGTCCACCTCGGCGGTAACCTCGCTGATCTTGTGAATCAAATCAAACAGAGGACGGATCGCGTGAAGCATCAACGTTGACCTGATCATCTCTCCGCACAATGAAGCACAACTGACAAGTGCCCTGACATGGCCCCGATGAACTCATCTCACATCACATTCACCTCATTAAAGAGTGTCAGGTACATTAGGAAACACATAACGAGAGGACAGCAAGCACACGCACACTTCAATGAAACAGCTTTTTCCTTTCAGGTGGCAGTGCTCCATTACGTGCATTGTTTGAAGAAAATTCATTATCTCCCAGAAATTTGTCTCTGTCTCTCATTAGCCAAGGTTATGTCTCTTAACCCCTATTACACCATCAAGTCAATTATTCTATTAGTCTTCACAATTACCGCAGACAACTCTCAGTCGAGAGTGATGACTTGTTCCAGTATTAAGAGTAATGATTTATCTCTGGCTTAAAAGTTGTTTTTGGACACCAGTGTAAGGTTTCCCTTTCATTTAGTAGTTAGACCAATGCAGGTAAATGACGTGGGGAAAAAAACAAAAAAAAACATTTGAGCATCTTGAGATTCTCCTTGATGTCACAAAACACATTATATATAAAAGGGTAATACTAAAAAAATGGATAGATGTTGATAGTCTAGCTCATACTGACTGGTATACACACATAATAAATACTGACTGGTATACACACATAATAAATACTGACTGGTATACACACATAATAAATACTGACTGGTATACACACATAATAAATACTGAGGTGGAGATGATATCAGTAGAAAAAAACTGCATTTAGTTTAGATAATAATGAGTCATATACCGGTATATAAATATGGGATCCATTAATCAAATTGTTTTTAACTATTAAATGAACCTAAAATATGACTTATTTTATCTTTGTGGAAAATATTGGACACAATGTGTTGTCAAACTTATGAGATGTGATGCAAGTGTAAGCCAATGTGACACTATTGTTAATTTTTTAAAATGTTTTTATTTTTTTTATAAATGGCTGTGATGATAATGTCAATGAGGGATTTCTAATCACTGCTATGTTGGAATTCTTATTAATATTAATACTGCTGTTGATATTATTCATTTTTGTTTGACTACTTTTGGATTGTTTTGTGTCATGTTTGTGTGTCCTCTCAATTGCTCTGTTTTTTTGCTATTCTGAATGTTGCTGGGTCGGGTTTAGTTTTGGAATTGGAATTGTATTATTATGTAATTATCGTATATTATTTTTGTTGGATTGATGAATAAATTTAAAAACAAAAACAAAAACAAAAAAACACATTATTATTTTTTAATAACTTTTCTTGTTACTTCTGATATAATAGTGCAGTCCCAATAAGTAGCCTCTGAATCTTTAAGTCATGCATTTTGACTCTTCATTAAAGTATTGTATCACTGTTAGTATTTTTATTTTTTTGTATTTTACTAATTGACAAATACAGGACACTGAACATATCACCTGTAGAGTTAAGAGAATGGTTTGACTCTGGAACTGACATTTTAAATTAAAAAAGTCATTTATTTTTAATATATATATTTTTCAAAATGAAAACACATGTTGGTCACTGGTTGAGCATTATTTAAATTTGGACGATTCTGATCCCAAAAGAGATACACATTTATTATTAATTTATCACGTGGGCTGTTTTCAATCAGTATATAAAAATCAATCCTTTGAACTTGACTATAAATGTTCTTAAATGTATTTCCACAGAAGTAGACTTTTACACAGGTTTCACTTTATTGTTGAAACTCTTAAAAAAAACATGCATTCTGTTGTGTATGTGTTCGAGACAGTGATGATCCGATCGATTTATGCTGCCGATACCAATACCAATCATCCATGTGTGAAATAGGCCGATACCAATCACAAGTATTATTGTAAAATATATTTATGTTGAGTGCTGTTGACAGTTTAACAATATCAACACAATATCTTAACTAGTTTCTTATTTCCTTTTATTACACACAATTGTTTAATCAAAAACCCAATAGTAAATAACTAAACAAAAGCAAAAACTAATATCTACTACTTATTTCAATTATTAGATTTTGCCGCACAAAGTCCTCTTGTGTTCAGGGAATGATACCCTGGGTTTGTAAACATTGACAAAAAAAAACAACAACAAAAATTGGAGAAAGACAAATATCTATATAGTCACTCTAATATCGTTCAGATATTGACACTATGCTTGGTTTCGACAATACCAATTTATGGAAAGATCCTTTGTCCTCCGACGTGTATGACTGGCAGTGGCAGTCAGAACAGTTTTTTTAATTATCCTCTTTCTAGATTGTTATTAATCTACCTGTTCATTAACAGTTATCGTTGCTTACTTTCTGCTATAACATGCTCCCATCTACGGTACTCTTCTTAAAATGTACTAAACACTTATTTTGTGTCTCGTTTCAGGCTAGTTTAGCGGCTAGCTTAGCGATTAGCTTGCCTGATCCTGCTTGCTCTTCCTTTTTGTCTATGTTTAGCCTCACCCGCCATTGATAATGGTACTTTTAAGAGATGTATAATTGATTCAGGGGAACGGCTCAACAAGATGTATAGAGATTGAATGTTAGGCCTCATTTACACTGCAAACCAAATCTGAGGTCTTTGCCCTTAAGTGACGCAGATCAGATTTTGTTTTTGCCAGTCTAAACGTTTCAAAGTGCTTCAAGTCTCATATATATATATATATATATATATATATATATATATATATATATATATATATATATATACACAACAACGGCTGATTGTTGACAAGATTATGCATGTGTGTTGCCTCATACTTAGTGTATAGTAGTGTTGTCCCGATACCAATGTATTTCGATACTTTTCGGTACTTTTCAATACTTTTCAATACTTTTCAATACTTTTCTAAATAAAGGGGACCACAAAAAATTGCATTATTGGCTTTATTTTAACAGCAAATCTTAGGGTTCATTAAGTATATGTTTTTTATTGCAATTTTGTCCTTAAATAAAATAGTGAACATTCTAGACAACTTGTCTTTTAGTAGTAAGTAAGCAAACAAAGGCTCCTAATTTAGTCTGCTGACGTATGCATTAACATATTGTGTATAGTGAAGCATACAGTATTTAGCTATTCCTTGTCCTACAGGAATGATACTTGTAAGAAACTTACTTTATTTGTCACCATGGAGACGAGGATTAGTGATTTAAAATGCGGATGGACTTTAGCCGCTAGCTAGCTAGCCATGTCTTAAAGCACCTCTTCCTGAGGGTGTTTCAGTGTTATAGCTTCACCTTTATCGTTAGTTTTTAGGCCAAAATGCGTCCATTCTCCCTTTTCTGTCTACACACTGTGTCTGCATGTAAGTACTCCGTGATTGTGCGTTGCCAAACATGCTCCTCTGCTCGTAAACCAATAATGTCACGACGTGACGACGACGGGGGGGGGGGGTACTTTTTAGAGGCGGAATAGTACTGAATATGATTCATTAGTATCGCGGTATTATACTAAAACCAGTATACCGTACGACCCTACTATATATACGTATATATATATATATATATATATATATATATATATATATATATGTCTTAATAAGGTTATCCAAAAAATAGTGCTCGATACCGTAGTAGAGCGCAATATATGTATGTGTGGGGAAAAAAAAAATCACAAGACTATTTCATCTCTACAGGCCTGTTTCATGAGGGGGGGTACCCTCAATCGTCAGGAGATTTTAATGGGAGCATTCGCATACCATGGTTTATATAGGGCACAGAGTGGGTGGGTACAGGCTGGCCTAGGGGCGTGGTGATTGGCTCATGTGTTACCTGGGAGGTGTTTCCGTCTATGGCGGCATGTTGTTACAATTTCGCTGCGCTTGTTGAGGGATGACAGGTCTGGACGGTAAATAATAAACAGTTTCTCTTTCAAGCATAGGTTGCATCTTTCATTACCACTATTGTAAGGTGTGCTGGATGCAAGAATTTGCCATGTTATTGAATATTCAACATTATTGTCATTATTGATTCAAATCTACCAAGAACCCACCCACAGTTGAGCAGTTGTCTACCAATCTAAGGTAATACGCAAGGACATTAACACATCCGACACATATGTAGGATTAACCGAGGGTGAATTCAAAACCAGATGGAACAACCACAAGGCTTCTTTCAGGAACAAAAACCTGCGAAATACCACAGAACTCAGCAAACACATTTGGGACCTCAAAGACAATAATGTTGAATATTCAATAACATGGCAAATTCTTGCATCCAGCACACCTTACAATAGTGGTAATAAAAGATGCAACCTATGCTTGAAAGAGAAACTGTTTATTATCTACCGTCCAGACCTGTCATCCCTCAACAAGCGCAGCGAAATTGTAACAACATGCCGCCATAGACGGAAACACCTCCTAGGTAACACATGAACCAATCACCACGCCCCTAGGCCAGCCTGTACCCACCCACTCTGTGCCCTATATAAACCATGGTATGCGAATGCTCCCATTAAAATCTCCTGACGATTGAGGGTACCCCCCTCATGAAACAGGCCTGTAGAGATGAAATAGTCTTGTGATTTTTTTTCCCCACACATACATATATTGCGCTCTACTACGGTATCGAGCACTATTTTTTGGATAACCTTATTAAGACATATATATATATATATATATATATATATATATATATATATATATATATATATATATATATATATATATATATATATATGCATATTTATTTGTTTATTTATTTATATATATATATATATATATATATATATATATTTTTTTTTTTAAATATATATATATATATATATATATATATATATATGTATATATATATATATATATATATATATATATATATAGATCGATAGCCCCCAGCCAATCTTTTTTAACCCAATGTGGCCACAGAGCCAAAAAGTTTGTTGACTACTGACCTATGAGGATACAAAACCCTATAAACAGTTTTGAAAGCAAGAAAGTCAGCTAGCTTAAAACACACAGATGAAGTGTCTGCGATAAGGGAAGTTTTTGCGTTTCAGATTAAGTAGAAATCTCAGTCACATCCCACTTTATGCTCTCTAGTAGAATCCTTTGGGTCCCTGCATTCTGTTAAATACTTTAGGCTGATCATCGCCCCAGGAGGCCGATAAGTAGATTAGGCCTGATTAAAGTGGTATCAGTGAAATTTGAGCAAACGACCGGCATGGACAGTCTCTCCCCTTGGCTCCTAAACCCAACCCTCTGCTTGTTTATGACCCACCCTGGAACCTGTCCAGATGTTGTCAAGCCGCCGTTTTTCACTGACCTCCCTAGTATACATTGTTACAAACACAAACACAGAGCATGCATGCATGTGATAACAGAAAATGTGTCGTATGACCCCTGGGGACTAATGCAACTCATCTGAGGCGCCTTCTGAGTCACAAGACAAAACATAATCATTTTTCCTTTCTCAGAAGTTCAACATGCCCGAGGGATTCATTACACCCACTCCCGATACTGTATATGCATTAACGCAAAACACAGCACCTTCTTGCAGACATCGGCTTGATGGAACCGCAGTTCTAAGTGCCCAATTTCTACTTGACTCTCATATCCGATACCACTGTGTTTATAACAGCTGAAAAAGAGCTATACCAGTGTTAACAGCAGGCAGCGACAACACAGAGATAAACAACAATACATCAAACAAAAATCAAATGTTGCATTGTTAGCCTACACCAGGGGTGTCAAACTCATGTTCACTGAGGGCCACGTCACAGTTATGGCTGTCCTTCGAGGGCCGCTTGAAACAGTGAGTAATAAATGAATATACATGTATAAAGATTGGCCTCATGATATTATTATACAATTGCATATGCATTTGATCATTATATATTTTTACATACTCTGTAAAAAAAAAAATCTTTACACTGACAGTTCAGTCGCCAGAGTTTTATCATTGAACTAGATGAGGCAATTCCTGAAGGATTTGCGTGCGAATGCACCAATGCTGAAGTTGAACTGAAATCCTGGAATTATTTTTAGAATTGTTGAAGTAGAGCACACAATTCCCAAACAGGCTGAATATTTTGAAGTTGGAACAGTTTGAATCAGATGAAAAATGTGGGAGTTGTGGAACTTTGAAGAATGTCCCATTGATTTCAATGGGAATTTCCAAAAGTTTGGGGAATTTCGGGAAAAGCGGGAATTTTTTTTGAAAATGGTCAAAAAATACTTGAATGGTGGGAATGAGTTGAAATTAGGGATGTCTGATAATGGCTTTTTGCCGATATCCGATATTCCGATATTGTCCAACTCTTTAATTACCGATAGCGATATCAACCGATACCGATATCAACCGATATATACAGTCGTGGAATTAACACATTATTATGCCTAATTTGGACAACCAGGTATGGTGAAGATGGAAAGTGGAAATGGTGAAAGTTTGAAAAAATTGCCAATTCATTTTGAATGGGAAAAATGTCCCGGAAAACCTGGAATTCTGAGAAATCTAAGAATTTTTGGAATTTGTCAAAGGAAAGTTGGAACGGTTTGAATCGGGTGAAAAATGTGGAAGATAGAGTGCGCCAAACTCTGGAGAAGAAGAAGAGTAAGTTGAATAATAATCAATAGATGCATTTTGGTGTAGAAAACCATGTGTGAATGCTTTGCAGCATTCACACAATTAACTTTGTTTTTACAAAATATTACTGCAAATGGAAAACTGGTACCACTGTTTTTTACGGCAAAATTCTGGCAAATGAGCGGCCAGTTTTTTTTTAACGTAAAATCTACGCTTGTTGTTTTGATGGTGTATTACTGTAAATGGAAGAACAGTACCGTGTTTTTTTTAACGATAAAAATTCTGGCGATTGAGCATTTTTTTCCCCTGTAAAATGTATTGTCATTTATACTAAGTATAATTAAATGGATAACTTGCTATGAAATTATAAAAGTCAATCAGATATTTTGTTGTTTACTTTAACAAAAGAAGGTTGTAATGTATATATTATATAACTGTGTTGGCCTGCGATGAGGTGGCGACATGTCCAGGGTGTACCCTGCCTTCCGTCTGAGTGCAGCTATGATAGGCTTCAGCGTGACCCCAATAGGGACAATCGGCAAAAAAATGGATAGACAGTTTATTAGGAAACCCGAAACTAATAGTTAATTATTACAACGGATTATAACTACTTTACAACCTAAATTCATACGAATGCAACTACCATTGCAATATTAACATGAACAACATTGTTATTACAGGTTTATCAGATTTGAGTATTTATTTTCATTTAAAGAAAAACATTTAATTTATGATAATATAATATTTGTTACATTGTTATATAATATTAGATATAAATATATGCATTTGCATGTGGTACATGTATTTTTTTTTTATGTCACAGCGGAAAGAATAAATACATCTAGTAAAAAAAATATGAAGTACTTTACTGAAGCATATTACTTCCAGGCTTTCACGGGCCACATAAAAGGATGTGGCGGGCCAGATCTGGCCCCCGGGCCTTGAGTTTGACACCGGTGGCCTACACTGACTCTGCTACCGGTACATTACTCCACATGTCACCGTCAACTTCACTGTAACATATTTAGGCAGTATGGTCGTGATTTACCTTGAGTGTGTTGTTTTTGGTAAACGTTAGGGATGAGCTTTTCGAGGGGAATATTCCAGGTAGGAGGTTGGTCTGAGTTAGCTGAGTATGTTCACTCTGAGTTATAGGTGAACTGCACTTTTTTTTTAATATTACCTATCATTCACAATCATTATGAGAGACAAGAAGACAAAAGGTTTTTCACTTTCTAACACATAAAAATCGGCTTGTTCTAGGTGGCTAGCAATACAGCTAATGGGAACAATCATTTCTACCTCTAAATCACTTTAAAAATGCATTCAAAAACCATCAACCATACTTCATTTGCGTTCCGTAACCTGTATAACAACCAAATAGTGACATTGTTATTGTAAGAGCGAACACTGAGAAACTATTTTTCTATCGTAAAAGCTAACTGTGGCAAGAGATAACCTAGCTTCTCCAACAACACAAAACGCGTTTGTAATTCACAACACTGCAATACAACGCTGATTTGTACTGACTGAAAAACATGAACAATCATATTACAGTATCTGTAAAGTATTAGCCCACATTTCATGTTTTATTTGTACACAGACAGCGTATGTACTGTGGTTGAGATAACACGCATGATATGCTGCATGTATCATGATCAATATTAAAGTGACTCACTCGATAGACAGTTGTCTGTTTGGTCCAGCTGGCTGGTGACATTTCCTGTTGATTTTGGGTAAGCAATCCATTTATGTCGAAATAGCTAGGCTCCAAGTTCCATATTTATAGCGTCTCTCCCGGCTTCCGTCTGCTCCAAGGTCTCACTCATCCTTCATGCTCGCTTCTATAAGCATACTTGCCAACCTTGAGACCTCCGAATTTGGGAGATTGGGGGGGTCGGCGGGGCCGGGGCCGGGGCCGGGGTTAAGGGGGGAGGAGTATATTTATAGCTAGAATTCACTGAAATCCAAGTATTTCTTATATATATATAAATAAAAGAAATACTTGAATTTCAGTGAATTCTAGCTATATATATATATATATATATATATATATATATATATATATATATATATATATATATATATATATATATATATATATATATATATATATAAAATAAATACTTGAATTTCAGTGTTCATTTATTTACACATGTACACACACATAACACTCCTCTATTCATTGTTGTATTTGAAAGTGCAATGCTTTGCAGCCAGTAGCACAGCCTTTGAAAGAGCATAGGTACGGGCAGTGTAATATTCTGGGTTGGAGTCAATAACCAGGCGAGGCGATGAAGTTACGTCTCTTTACTTCATACTTCAGAATCGACTCACAAACTTGCCGTCTGGGTGCGCAATACAACGTAAACCGTTGGCCAACCAAAAAGTAACCACAGAACACTATACCCAACATTCACCAGGAAATGGCAATAAACAACTTAGATCACTCTATTACAGGCAGCATCTGTGAAATTTAATTTCCAGGAAAGGAGTGAGTTTAGGGTTGATTATATATATATCTTTGCAGTGTGTATATAAAACGTTGATTGAGGGTTTTGAAGTTGTCTCAGAGGGCGATGGGAGTCACAACGGTGACTCCCATTAGCCGCATCTTTCAAGCGTTTATTATCTTTAAAATCGTAAAAAAAAAATAAAAAAAATAAAAAAGACTTGCTTTTTTCTCTATAATGATTGTGAACGATAGGCAAAATTCCCCAAAAAGTAGAATTCCCCTTTAAGATCACAATAAAAAGCCATTATCAGCAGAATACCAACTGTACGATTCACCGTAGCAACTGGGTACACCAAAGACACCAAAGTCTTTTTGCACACAACTGGAACTTAAAATGTCAATGTGTGCTTGAATGCAGTATTTTATTGATTTAGCGATTAATCAAATTTTTTTATTAGTCCACAGGTAAAAAGAAAACAAGTGGAGGAGTTACATGAAATAAAATCTCATCTGAGGGTCCGGAACTTTTAAGGTAGGTAAGGTAGGTTGATTGAAAAACATCTAAAGAATCATTTATTTTTTCATTTTTGTTTATTTAACCAGGTAAAAAGAACTCATTGAGGTAAACATCTTTTGACAAGGATGGACTGGCCAAAAGGGCAGCAAAACACAGGATTCATCAATACATAGAACAAAAACAAACAGTAGCAGACACACACGATAGTTAAAATCACAAATTACTTACAATATAAACGTAAAAACATGCAATAGATAAAAAAAACAAAATGATTCAATAAAAAAACAATTTAAAAACATGTACAGTGCCCAATAGATACAGCTTCTACGTCTTTTTTTTTTAAAGATGGTGCCGCTGTAGTGGCTGCTGGTAGCAGGAGCTCTGTGCTCTTGTTTCATCCTTTTGTGTTCCTGATGTTTCCCTCTTGTTTTCATGTGGTGTTTTTTTGCCTTATAGTTCGGGACCCTTTGGGACTGTGTGACAAGGGGTGGCACTTTCGTGACTTCTGCTGTTCTTTTTTGTGGACTTCTGGATCTGCCTCCCGGGAGCGTTTTGGCCATGGAGACCAGCTGCCGGGTCTCTGCCACACCAGAGTCCGTTTGGAAAGGCTGGAGGAGATGCAGATGAAGAGACAGGGCTGCGGAGCTAGTGCTGAGCTCCGGGACGGACAAGCTTCACAGTGTCTTGTCCAGGCCCGGCCCTAACCAATCTGGCGCCCTAGGCAAGATTTTAGGTGGCGCCCCCCCCCCCCACATCGGCAGTGAAGTGTATATACTCACAAGAAACCGAATAGCTTTGTCTTTGACCTTTTTTTTTTTTACTTACAACTATACCTAATATATAAAGGGGTGGAAAAGTGACTATTACCTGCAGGGCAAACATTAGCTAACCAGAAGGCAATAACAATGTAAACAAAAAACACCTGCTTAAAATATCTACCGGTAATACAAATGTCCCAGAGGAATGTAGGTGGGAGTACTGTAATTACCTAACGTTACATTATTATTTTCCATAACAATTTAGCCCCCTCCACAATATTAACCCGACGTTAAAACAGAACTAGCTATTTATTGATTAGCAATTGCCGACTCATGTAACATTAGCTTAATGCTAAAAAGCCAGGTTACTATCACATTCTGTAACAGACAAATAATTTCATGTAGGCTAACGTTACCTACCTGCTACCTCTGTCTTTTCTCGTTTCTCCTCCTCTTCTTTTCTCTTTTTTCTTCCCTGGGCACCTGACAGTTTTGGCCGTTTTGACATCCTGTGTTGATTTTTTGATGTGGTGACGTCCAAAAAGAGTCATGATACGGGAAGGGAGGGGGCGCACCGTGCGGGGGGGAAAGGTTGTAACAAATAATATTTCTATTAAAGAGGCTTTACTTTGCATTTTAATTAACGTGGGATTATTTTTTGTATTTAGAAATTAATAGTACCACCTTTTTTTCTCTTTTTTCTCTCCAACATTTGTGGCACTTGCGTGGCGCCCCCTGATGGACGGCGCCCTTAGCATTTGCCTATACGGCCTATGCCACGGGCCGGCCCTGGTCTTGTCTGAATGAGCAGGTATCGGACACCTCGGTCTCCTTGGACGTATCCTCACTCATCCATCCGGAATGGACACCGGCCGAGAGTTGGTGGGCGGCCGAGGGTGCTTTGTTGGGTCTGCTCCTGTCTCTGGCCATGCTCCTCTTTTGATGTCTTTAATGTCCTTTGTGTGCTTTAATGTTTCTCTCTTAGACATGTTTATAAGTGCTATGGCTATGAGTTTTTTCCCCCTCTCCAGGGGCCCATGCTTATACTGATTTTTTTTTTTCTCACCCCCCACCGTCCCCAGCGTTTAACTGTTTCTCACCTTTTTTTGTAAGGGGCGCCGGAAGTTGGCAGACCTGTCAGCCATCCTGTTCTGTCTCCCTGTAATGTTTGTCTGATCTTGAATGGGATTGTGTTGAAAATCTCAATTTCCCCTCGGGGATTATCAAAGTATTTCTGATTCTGATTCTGATTTAAAATGGCCCGAAATTCCTCCAAAGTGATGAGTTCAGGTAGCCCAGTGCTTCTCAACTATTTTCTGTTACGCCCTCCATAGGAAGAAGACAGAGGTGTGGACTCGAGTCACATGACTTGGACTCGAGTCAGACTCGAGTCATGAATTTGATGACTTTAGACTCGACTTGACAAAATGTAAAAAGACTTGCAACTCGACTTAGACTTTAACATCAATGACTTGTGACTTCACTTGGACTTGAGCCTTTTGAATTGACATGACTTGACATGACTTGCTACTTTCGCCAAAACCCAAAGATGAAAAAGTTATTCGGGAGCGCTCTGTATTTTTCATTGTGTACCTGTCTATCAGCGTTGCGTGTGTCAGCTGGTGTGCTCTCAGTACAACAGCCAATCAAATTAGATCTACTTTGTTTTCATCACACAGCATTCATCCAATCAAATTGCAGGACAACCAACGAAGAAGACATGTCCAAACCACATGCCAGTGAACAAAAAATGATACCTAAAAGAATTTCGTTTGGGTATAAAAATTACGAGGTGGTCAACACAAAACGGTTTGCAGTATGCAACACATGCGGTTCGAAAATTACTGATAGAGAGGCAACAACTTCCAACTTCGTCCGGCATTTGAAGTTGCACAAAGAACGGTAAGTTTTGAATGTAAGATAACGTTTATTGGCTAAGTAACGTGACTTTTATTTGCTGTGTAGTTAAATCAGTGAGGCTGTAAACTCACTGCTAACGTTATAACGTTATTGCAAACACGGGAATCTGTTGCAGTTCACTACCATATTCATACTTTTTGTTCAGTGATTTTTTTCAAGCAGGGTTACGTTAGTCAATATATCACACGTAACGTTAGACGGCGGTCAGCAGCACCGCGTATTTTAGCCACCTAAAAAAAGACAAAAATAGTAAAATAAAGGTCAGTTAAAATGTATACTACATTATGAATATGTGTACCGTTTTAGCTAGCTTTCTGACATACTGTTGGTTGTTTACCTCAGTGGTCCCCAACCACCGGGCCGCGGCCCGGTACTGGTCCGTGGATCGATTGGTATCGGGCCGCACAAGAATTTTTTTTTTTTTATTAAATCAACATAAAAAACACAAGATACACTTACAAGTAGTGCACCAACCCAAAAAACCTCTCTCCCCCCTTTTGTTCTGGGCATTGAACATGAAGACTCTTCCTTCACTGTTCCAAGTGGCCATGAGAGTCTTGGCAGTGCCTGCCTCCAGTGCTCCAGTGGAGCGAGTTTTCAGCCATGGTGGCATCATACTACGCCCCCATCGTGCACAAATGACTGACAGACTCTTGGCTAATTTGGTCTTTTGCAAATGCAATGCAGCATAGGGCCCTGACATATAAAAAGTACAACTTTTTTGTTATGTTCACGTATATGTCATGTTTTTTCAATGTTAACACTTTTGTACAAATAAGTACATTTGCACTTTATTTTTCAATGTGTTTGTTCTGTAAAGGAATGAGTTAATGTTTAAAATGACTGGTTAATAGTGCTATTATAAAGTGCAATGTCAGCACAATTTTCTTTCCTGCAATTTAAAATGCACTTGTTTTAATAAATAAATACAGCGTTTGAAAAGCATACACAATCTGTGTTAATATATTAGTCTGTGGTTAAAAGGACTTGAAAGGACTCGAAACTCAAAATGCAGGACTTAGGACTTGACTTGAGACTTTCCAGTCTTGACTTTGGACTTGACTCGGGACTTGCCTGTCTTGACTCGGGACTTGACTCGGACTTGAGGGCAAAGACTTGAGACTTACTTGTGACTTGCAAAACAATGACCTGGTCCCACCTCTGGAAGAAGAACATATGTCTATAACATAGTTGCAACTATACCTCTGCATAAGGTAAGCTTCTTAACATGAAAGAAAACAACACACCGGACTTTCCTCGTCTTCCACCGATGTTACACTGATGCCAAGTTCAACATATGCTTCATCATATTCTGGTACGGGGGAAAAAAAGCATGTTCCCTGAGGGCGATCAGTCCCATGATTTCAGAAGGACTGAGGTAGCCTCATTCCATGACCATGGAGCAGCAAATCTGAAAGCTTTTTTTTTTTTTAACCGAGACTTGTGTTGGCTTTAGAATCAACACACCAAGAACTGTAGCAACTGGAGTCTCTACACATAAAAAACATAAACAAGGGGGAACCAAACCAAGAAGATATTTGTAAATAAAAACCATCCATTGAGAAAATCTACAGACTGACAAAGATGGAGAATTTGCCTTTGCATACAAAGTGCAATGGTGGAGAAGGTTGCCACAACCTGTAATAAAACATTAAGCACAGTGAGAAAACAAAACCCAAAACCAGTGAAGTTGCCACGTTGTGTAATTCGTAAATAAAAACAGAACACAATGATTTGCAAATCCTTTTCAACTTATAGTCAATTGAATAGACTGCAAAGACAAAGTATTTAATGTTGGAACTGAGAAACTTATTTTTTTTTGCAAATAATCATTAACTTAGAATTTATTGGCAGCAAATTATTGCAAAAAAGTTGTCACAGGGGCATTTTTACCACTGTGTTACATGGCCTTTCCTTTGAACAACACTCAGTTAACGTTTAGAAACTGAGGAGACCAATTTTTGAAGCTTTTCAGGTGGAATTCTTTCCCATTCTTGTTTGATGTACAGTTTAAGTTGTTCAACAGTCCGGGGTCTCCATTGTGGTATTTGACGCTTCATCATGCGCCACACATTTTCAATGGGAGACAGGCTCTGCATTGTCTTGCTGAAATAAGCAGGGGCGTCCATGGTAACGTTGCTTGGATGGCAACATATGTTGCTCCAAAACCTGTATGTACCTTTCAGCATTAATGGTGCCTTCACAGATGTGTAAGTTCCCCATGCCTTGGACAATTTGCTCACACATTTGTTCACAAAGTGGTGATCTTCACCCCATCCTTGTTTGTGAATGACTTAGCATTTCATGGAAGCTGCTTTTATACCCAATCATGGCACCCATCTGTTCCAAATTAGCCTGTTCACCTGTGGGATGTTCCACATAAGTGTTTGATGAGCATTCCTCAACTTTATCAGTCTTTTTTGCCACTCGTGCCAGCTTTTTTTAAAACATGTTGCAGGCATCAAATTCCAGGTGAGCTAATGTTTGCAAAAAATAACAAAGTTTACCAGTTTTTATTTACCATTTACACATCGTGCCAACTTCACTGGTTTTGGGTTTTGTACAGTATCCAGTTTTTTCAAATAAGTGTCGTGTGTATTGATAAAAAGCAAGTCTCTATAATCTCAAAAAATCAAATCACAAATCAAATAAAGCTTCCAAGTTAAAGATCTACACAAGTCTGAAATAGGCTACAAGACCATCTACAGCAGGGGTCCCCAAACTACGGATCCGGCCCCCCAGCATCCAAAATCCGGCCCACGGGAAGTCCCAAGTTAAAAAAATAGTTTTTTTTTTTTGTTTTTTTTTTAATCTTTCCTTTCTAATCCATTTTCTACCGCTTGTTACTCTCGGTGTCTCCTAGCCACTCAGGCAAATCATATTGTCTAAAAATGAATTTTCCCATCGATAACGTGACAATGTTAAATGTTGATGAACATCAATGTTAATTGATGTTAAATGACAAAACGGATTATAAAGACAATGTATATATGTATATAGATGGATAAAACTTTATTGATTCCTTCAGGAGAGTTCCCTCAGGAGAATTTTTATATATATATATATATATATATATATATATATATATATATATATATATATATATATATATATATATATATATATATATGTATGTATGGGGAAAAAAATCACAAGACTATTTCATCTCTACAGGCCTGTTTCATGAGGGGGGGTACCCTCAATCATCAGGAGATTTTAATGGGAGCATTCACATACCATGGTTTATATAGGGCACAGAGTGGGTGGGTACAGGCTGGCGTAGGGGCGTGGTGATTGGCTCATGTGTTACCTAGGAGGTGTTTCCGTCTGTGGCGGCATGCTGTTACAATTTCGCTGCGCTTGTTGAGGGATGACAGGTCTGGACGGTAAATAATAAACAGTTTCTCTTTCAAGCATAGGTTGCATCTTTTATTACCACTATTGTAAGGTGTGCTGGATGCAAGAATTTGCCATGTTATTGAATATTCAACATTATTGTCTTTGAGGTCCCAAATGTATTTGCTGAGTTCTGTGGTATTCCGCAGGTTTTGGTTCCTGAAAGAAGCCTTGTGATTGTTCCATCTGGTTTTGAATTCTCCCTCGGTTAATCCTACATATGTGTCGGATGTGTTAATGTCCTTGCGTATTACCTTAGATTGGTAGACAACTGATGTTTGTAAGCACCCCCCGTTGAGAGGGCAATCAGGTTTCTTTCGACAGTTACAGCCTTTGTTGGTTTTGGAGTCGCTCTCTCCGGGGGCCGACGGCTCATTTGCAATTGTTTTGTTGTGGTTTGAGATGATTTGTCGTATATTGTTCATACAGCTGTAGCTCAATTTAATGTTGTTCTTGTTGAATACTTTTCTTAGGGTGTTGTCTTTGGGAAAGTGTTTGTCAATCAGATTGAGGAATTTGTGTCCAATGTTAGTTGAGACGTTTTTGCTGTATGGGGGGTTGTACCAGATGATGTCGTTTCGTTTTCTGTTCTTTTTTGGCTGGTTTCCTGGCGTGGGTTCATAGGTGAGGGTGAAATTGTATCCGCTTTCATCAAGGGCTTTTTGGTACGGGGGGGTTGCTTGGTCAAATTCAGCTTTGCTAGATGACAGCATCGATAGCCTTTTATTAATTCCGGTAGGTATTCTTTTCGTGGTGGTGGGTGGGTGGTTGCTGTCATGGTGCACGTATTGGAGTGTTGTGTTGGGTTTCGTGAATGGTTGGTAGCTGTTATTTCTCAGGTTGAAAGTGACGTCAAGGAAGTTGACGGTTTGCTTGTTGGCTTCAATCGTGATCCGTAGGCCGTTCTCTTTGAAACTTTGGCATATGCGCGTCTTGGTATTCTCGCTGCTCCTTGGCGAGGCGCGACACACTGCCAGTCCGTCATCACGGTAAATACCAAGGTTCAGATTGAGGCTAGCGAGCTGGGATATATATATATACAGCCTGGCCCCCGGCCAAATTCTTTTAACCCAATGTGGCCCCCGAGTCAAAAAGTTTGGGGACCCCTGATCTACAGTGACTACAGTGAGCATCCAAGAGGGGGAATGTCTGTGGTAACGGATGGATGGCGAGCAGCAGCCAGAACGAGGGCAAATTAGCAAATGTTGATTTGTGTTTCTCCGCTTCGTTTAGACTTGGAGGTTGACCTTCTGAGAAGAAGACGATGGCAGATTTTCACTTTTCTTGTTGCAGATTTGAAAACTCATTGTCTGAGTGACCTTTTAACCACTACTGGCCAATTTTAAATTAAACACATGCAAAGTAGAAGGTTACAGTTGTGTACTCGACCCGTGTCGGTATTCCCCATTAGGTCAGTCGGTGGCCTCTATCCTATCATAAAAGAGGGCATGTCCACCATCCTTTTCTTTCACCGGGGGTGGAGACATCTCATTGTGCCATCCATGAGAGCTCTTCAACGATGCCGTTCCCATATCTTAAAGCCTCTCTGTGCAGTGACAGTCATCCACACAACAGCGCAGTAAAAACCCTGGGGGTGAATTCTTAAGTACCGCTGGACCATCTGTGGAGGTGGGCTTGGAGCTTTTTAGACTGACAAGAGTTTGGCCATGGGGGTTTTCACTGACAGCCATATTAGCACAATTTGCCTCTCGCTGTATCTGACTCTGCGTGGGCTGGAAATTAAGGTTAAGACGAGACCAAGACCAAGCCAAATCTGACTAGAGTGGGCCAGATCATCATTCGCTGGATGTATAAATAACCCTTCTCTTGTGTTTGTGTAACCTCCGCAGGCACCTACTGTCGGCCACATTATACACTCTGAAACAATATATTTCAAAGGCGGCTGAACAGACACACACGTGCATAAGCCAATGTCTCTGGTCCATTTCTCATCCACTGTGTTAGCCCTGGAGCCCGTTAACCTGACTCCAGGAGAGAAAAAGGTCATGTTTGGGGGCAAGAAAAGGTGTTTCTGATGAACTGGGTGCTTGGCTTACACAGACAGTGAGTGATGTCCGTGTGTCGGCTTCATGAAGGATGAGGTTGGGGAAATTATGGGGAGGTGTTCCAGTCAAAATCTTACACCTGTCCTTATGTCATACCTCTAAGCTGGGGGTCAGCAACCCACAGCTCTTTAGCGCCGCCCTAGTGGCTCCCTTGACCTCTTTCAGAGATGAAGAAAAATTTTTGTTTTAATATATTTTCTGTAAGAGAACAAACATGACACAAACCTTCCTAATTTTTAGAAATCCCACTGTTTATATCAAACATGCTTCACTGATGAGAGAAGTTGGCAATCACCGTTTTGTCCTACAATTTTCAGCGATCCTTGAACTCATCGTAGTTTGTTTACATGTGCAACTTTCTCTGATGCTGCCACAGAAAGAGTGTTTTATGGCACTCCTTCCTTGTCTCATTTTGTCCACCAAACGTTGTATGCTGTCCGTGAATACACAGAGGTGAGCTTAGGTGATATTATTGACTTGCTGGAGTGCTAATCAGACATATTTGGTCAGTGCATGACAGCAAGCTAATCAATGCTATAATGCTATTTTGGCTAGCTGTGTGTACATATAGTTAAAGTTAAAGTACCAATGATTGTCAGACACACACTAGGTGTGGTGAAATGTGTCCTCTGCATTTGACCCATCCCCTTGTTCACCCTCTGGGAGGTGAGGGGAGCAGTTGGCAGCAGGGTGGCCGCGCCCGGGAATAATCTTTGGTGATTTAACCCCCAATTCCAACCCTTGCTGAGTGCCAAGCAGGGAGGCAATGGGTCCCATTTTTATAGTCTTTGGTATGACTCGGCCGGGGTTTGAACTCACAACCTACCGATCTCAGGGCAGACACTCTAATCACGAGGCCATTGAGTATAATGCATCATTATGCCTCATTTTTAGGTATATTTGAGCTAATTGAATTTCCTTTACTTATATCCTCTGTCTATTTAATTTATATTTGCATGTCTCATGATCTGTATGTAATATTGGACTGCATTTCTGATAGTTGTTGGTGTGCCATGTTGTTCCAGGCCACAGCAAACGTTGCCCAGCTTGCAAAGATTGTAATAAATCCATTAGAAGAAGACCTTTCCTTTAACTTGGACACACACATCTATACCATTGGCCATTCTGAGTCAGTAATGTCCAGAAGTTATCTCATCCTGTGAGAAGCCTCCATTTTACTAAGGATTTCCAATGTCACAAAAATGCGTAGAATAAAAATTGAAATACATTTCTGTCAACGAAGATTAGCGTCAGCCTTTGATAGTAGGCAAATATAGCTAATATAGACACGTACATCATGTGTTGCCTTCATTATAACACTTATATAAGGCTTTAATTTTTTGCGGCTCCAGAAATATTTTTTATTTTTTATTTTTGTTCCAATATGTCTCTTTTAACATTTTGGGTTGCCAACCTCTGCTCTAAGCATTAGTAATAAATAAACTAATTTCTCATATTTGTGTTGTAGCGTGATCCAAGTTAATGTGAGTATTGGTTGACGACTGTTAGGATCTTTGTAGAATGTTCCGTAGAATGACAGTCCAAACTTAGTTGATAGTTCATTCTAATGGTTGTTGTTTTGGCCTGCCAGTTGAAAATTCTGAGTATCAATTAAGAGCCAGAAGCCATGTTAGTGTCCACCTTCTGGTTCATTCTCACACGCTTAGGTCACACCCTCTACACTTCAGCCACTGACCTGCAATTGACTGTTCGAACCCTTGTCTTGAGGTCAGGTTAGGTCCCACACTCCAGGGTCAGGGAATGGTCACTTTGCACCCACTGAACACTTCTGTCTTAACACAAATCCTCTTTATGATCCTGATCCGTGTAATTAGCAGAGAGGAAAATTCAGCTTTAAAATGAGCTTCTTTTGCAAAACACAGTCAGGTGTTCTCAGTATTTTATCGATCCCTCCTCCCACGCCCACGAGCAAACATACGCCCATCTCCCCGAGGGCGTATTTAGTCATGTGAAGAGTTGGGTATCATGGTCATTTTACCAAAACCATTCAATTTCGAGGTTTTTAATCGAGAAATGGCAATTCAAACTGCACTTAAATATTAAACATGTGCGGTGTAAATCGTTGGGCACCTAACAACTTGAACTTATCCCAGTTCCTGGGGTGACGATTTGATAGAACATTTGTTTTCGATTCAACGCGTTTCTTGATTCAAACCGATTCTCGCAATGTATTATTTGGTATAATAAATATAATGAAACTTTTTCAAAACCGGTTACAGGTTAGCAAAGCTCCTTCTGGTTGCATGAAGATGTCCTAAAAACAATTTAGAAAAAATAGATTCTTATTAAAAAATTAAATTGAAAAAAAAGTTGTTGTTTTTTATTAATTAAAAACAAGTATTTAATTTAGAATTAGTATGTATAGCAATCGCAATTTGGATGTTAATCTATGTTTTTGTGCACCCCTAATAAAAATGTCTCGAATCTGTTGCACATTACCTTGTACTATGTTGTTTTTTCTCTTTAACATAGACAACTTCGGACAGTTTAAACTTTTCTGGCACACTTGACAACAGTGCTGCATGCTGGGGGATGAATATGTAAACAAAAGTCCCTCCCTTATACAGCTGGAGTCCTTTCTTCAGTGGTGATCTTACAAGACTGTCAGTTATAAATGTGATAAATTTTAATAGCTGTGTCAGTCAGTTTGCTTACTCAATGGAGAGTATTACAACTCCTGGCCAACTGTTGACCTCAGGTGGGTTTTAATCATTTTTAGTTTTGAACAATGTCTCTCATGTGAAGCTACTGTGACAGGGAGAGTAAGAAGAAGTCTTAGAACAATGCTGAGTTTTGGATGAATGTTACTGACCCCAATGCTTGGACTGTTATCAATAGGAACATTAATATAATAAGGAAGAAACATTTACTATAGGTTACCATTTATAGTGAAAAGCATCACACTTTTAAGCATAAAGGACAACTTTAATAATTATTTTAATAGGCCTCCTAGAAATCTTCCTGTGTTTGCCTAATGGTAAATCCACCCCTGCATCTCTTTTGACAGTTTCACCCCGAAATGAATTGTACATTTTTAAAATAAAAGCCATAAAAATACTCCCTTTTGTCACATAGACAAACACATCTTTAAAGGACAAAAAAAGGTGGCTGAGTCATGAACTTTCAATGGTAATTCATTACTTTAATGGTGAGAGTCTAAGAAAAACATAGGTCTTAAATCACTGAGATACTCAAAACACTGTAGGGGGGACCCTTTTTACTTTGTCAAAAGCACTGTTGGTGTTGGACATCCTCCCGATACACATGAAACAAAACAGAATATACTTCTGTAGGAAAACTGACTTTCGGCAAACAGCAAATTTAGAGTCACTATCCTTACAAAATAACTCTAAGCATCTATAATTTAACATTGCAAAGCACAATACATGGGATTCTCTAAAATGCCCCTGGGGTCATACAAATTAGGAAACCACCCACAATTTTGTGGTAAATCTGCGAAACATCACCGCTAATGTAGGAAGTCCCGCGAGACGCCAACTTAAAATGCAACCATACATTGCTTGTAATATCAAAAAAACGGGTTTTAAGAGAAGAGAAGAATGAACACCAGAAGCCAATGACAACTTTTTTTTTTTGTTATCAACAATAAGGTAGAGCGATTAAGTATTTTTTATTCTTAACTGGCAATTAAGAATGTTAAAAAAAATGATATGCGTTAAGGGTACCTGTGATGCACTAGAAGTTATTAACAATAGTAAACATAATACTTTTTCCCAGAGGTTATGTAATCTATCATTTACTTTGTTAACTACTTAGTTGGTTAGCAAAATAACTCAAAAGGTTATGGGCGGATTTTTTAAAGAAATTTTCAGAAAATGTCCGAAATGGGATAAGGAGCAACAAATTCGATTTTTGACTTGTTTACCTTACGTTTACGTTTCTGTGTGTTTGTCTGCTAATGGCCATGCAGACACAAAAACAGTAGATGACTGACAAAAGACTTCACTTAGTTTCTTTCATTTCATTATATATAGCTCAAAAAGTTATGGGCTTATTGAATTAAACTTTTAGGACACATCAGAAATAGGATAAGGAACAAGCGATATTACCGTCTGGATTCAGGACTTTTGTTATATTGGGAGGCATGGCCTGGCAGAGGTCTGTGTTTTCCGACTGCTTTTCCAAAATCTCTTTGGAGGGTCACTGTCGTCAACTGACCAAAAACTGTATTAATCACCTCAGAAATATTTCTAAAGTGAGAAATTTGCTGTCAAAATTGGATCTCGAAATGATTATTTACGCGTTCATTTCATCTCGTATTGACTATTGCAATTCGCTTTTCAATCTTTTCAACAAGTCAACACTAAAGAGACTTCAGACGGTACAAAATGCAGCTGCCAGACTTTTGACCGGTGCACCCAAAACAGCCCATATCACCAATTGTATCAAGTCTTCACTGTCTTCCAGTCAAATTCCGCATTGAGTTTAAGATTTTAGTCCTGACTTTCCATGTGTTGCATGGCGGGGCCCTTCAGTCCATCACTGACTTGTTATGCCCGTAGTCTTAAGGGCGCAGTCTCCGGTCTTCAAGCCAGGGTCTTCTAAAGATCCCAAAAACTAATTTTAAAACCTGTGGAGACCTGGCATTCCAGGCTATATCTCCCAGACTCTGGAACAACTTGCACCAGTCCCTCCGTGATCTTGACTGTGTTGACACTTTTAAGAAACATTTGAAAACGTATCTTTTTAGTAAAGCTTTTAGTTAATGCACCTTTTAACTATCATTTTTAATATTTTTTTAAACCTTTTTACAATGTTGTTTTAACTGATTTGTTGTTTTACTTCACTTATGTTTTGTACAGTGCTTTGTGATTTAATCTGTGAAAAGTGCTTTATAAATAAAATGTCCTTACTTACTAGTTTTAACACTTGTATGAATGTTATTTGTATGACAGTAGATGAATTTCTATGGCAATAATTGTCGACCTGTGTCCCAGGACGGATTGTGCCGGTTAAAAGTTTGCTGTTGTTTAATCATAGTTGTTTATTTGCCATCACCAACCACTGAACATGCCTCTCTGGAACTTGAAGTTCTTATTAAAGACTGTGATACAAAAAAGACTGGATTCAGTGTTAAATGTGTCTATATAAAAAAAAAGGGTTAAATGCACAAGCTGTGTAAATATTGTCTTCTATACTATCAGTAAGAACGGTAAAATCTCAGTCATGTTTTAGAGTGAGTAAGAAAAACAAAGTATTTCTAGGGTTTCATCTGATTAAGTTAGATCATTTCCTGTGGCACATACAGTGACGACTGGAACTCGGTCATTTCTGTTATATATTTATAACGGAGTTAAACCGAGGGTTAAACTGAAATCACATGTGAACGTGCGTACAGATACACGCCAATACGTGTTATGTATGAACCACTAACATCCCTTAATCCAACGGCTACAGCCACTCAAGATAGCATCTTCATGTGTACCATGAACAGGCATCACTTATTACCTGGGACCTAATCATTTCCCATCTTTTTTTGTCCCTGCTTGTGGCTTCACACAGGAGCAGCTGTCAATCAGAGCAACCACTAATTCGCTCCATATGAGCCTCAACAGGCGGGGGATTCTGCGAAGCCCGTATTATGCCCTCTTATTTACCCTCGCGGTAGGCTGACAAATTTCCTCATTGACACGAGAGATGTGGTGATCGCCGCCAAAGGATGGAGTTTCTTGCTTTCCCACTCGTTCATTGTTGCTTCTTTTTAGTAGCGGCGATGAAGCAGTAGATAGCGGGGGAATATGATGTCATTGATCTGTGGGATGCGCCTGAGAGTTCTTGTTTTGAAATAATTAAATGTGATCTCTTGTGCCCTTGATCCTGGGGGGTAAAGGAACACAAGCAGGTGAAATGAACCACATAATTGAAAAATCCAGATTGCAATCCAAAACTAAGTGGTCTTCTGAAACCATAGCATGGTGGGCACAACACATTTAATAAATAACTGCTGGGCACTCCAGGGGGTTTGGAGTGACGGAGGGGGGGCTCTGCTGTCCTGTCAAAGGGGCCCAATGTTTCCAGGTTTGCAGAGCGTCCGCCGGGAGCGGAGGTGACACCGAGTGTGTTGTCAAGCGTAAATCCCGATGCAGAAGGCCCTCGCAAGATGGGTGTCCATATATCAAAGGTCTCACTGACTCGGGCTGCCATTTGATCTCCGCTCAGGAAATTCAAAATTCCAGGCAGATGAGGGGTGAAACTGAGAGGCCCTTAAGCCCAGCTTGTGCTAGTGATTAGGGGCAGCTGTTTCGATTCACATTTCGAAGGACTTGAACCCTGCAAGCGGCAACGTTTTTACATGGCTGACTGGGGGCAGCTTGGACCAGCGAGGACGGCGGTGGCCGTGACCGTGAGGTGTGAACAGGAAAGAAAATATATTATTCTGTTCAAGTTTCTACAGCAAAAAAAACACTGGTTTATCAAGTAAAGAGGAAAAACTACAGTGGAACCGTTATTTACAAACCCCTCATTATACAAACTTGTCGATTTATGAACCATGGACTGAAGAGAAATATGAATTATTGCATGAACCTTGTTTTCTGCTGCTCGTCTGCTAACACAGACCCGCAGACGTGAGCACATCACCCCTATTTTAGCGTCCCTTCACTGGCTCCCTGTGCGTTACCGAATACATTTTAAACTCCTTTTATTTGTTTTTAAATGTCTAAACAACCTCGCGCCAACCTATCTCTCCGACCTCCTTCAGCCTTACTGCCCCACCCGATCCTTAAGATCAGCCGATCAGCTGCTGTTGACGGTCCCTGACACAAGGCTGAAGCTTAGAGGTGACAGAGCTTTCGCCGTTGCTGCTCCCAAGCTCTGGAACGACCTACCCCTGAGTGTTAGACAAGCCTCCTCTCTTCCTGTTTTTAAATCTCTCTTAAAAACATACTTTTATTCCATGGCTTTTAACACTGAGTGATATCCATCCTGCAATGGCGCCCCATAATACACCTGCTGTGATCCTGTTTTTATGTTTTTATGTTTTTATTAATTCTATTTTAATTATTTATTTTTTATCGTGTTCTGTTTGTGTTGTGTTGTGTTTGCTCGGTACTCGTTTTATCTTTTAACCTGCTCATTGTACAGCACTTTGGCTACCCCTGTGGTAAATTTTAAATGTGCTTTATAAATAAAGTTGATTTGATTTGATTTGATTCATGTTTCATCCACCCATTGTGGGCGGGCTTATCGATCTCTGTGCACATTCAGTCAGCAGTTTGGGTACTGTACAACGTTGTGTGCTTTTTACATCAATTGTCAAGTTTGGATAGCTAAGTAAAAGTCGAAAGAAAGCAATGGAGAAGGGTTGTCAGGAACAAACCACAGCGTTGTCGACACTACCTCCCCCGTCCACCTCCCTCTTTTTTCAGCTGCACACCAAGAAGATTACCCGACAGGGTAAAGTGGATTTTATTTTACATTCCTAATCATTTTAGCGAGTTGTATGATTTCAAACTGTGAGTGCACCACATGGCTAGTGACAGCGTGTGGCTGCAAATAAAGACACGCTAGCAAGTTGGTTTTTTTGGCTTTGTTACTCAACAGAAAGTTGATCCATCACCCACTCGGTATGTTTTAGTATGGTCTAGCATTTTATGTTGTGTCTAAAGTGAACTTTTGACCATGGTGCAACACATTATTCATGTTTACATGGTTTCTTATGTGTTCAGGACCTCTTACATTTTCTGTTATTTTCCTGTTTTGCGCTCATATTTTCATTGTACTTCCTCTTCTGGTTCCACTACTCTGACCGCTGCCTCCCTCACCTGTCTCTGATTTGCAATCTGGGCACACCTGTTCAAGGCTGCCAATCAGGCGTCTTTATATTTTTATATATTTTGCATGGTGGGGCCCTTCAGTACATCACTGACTTGTTATGCTCCTACTCTTCAGGGTGAAACCTCCTGTCTTCAGGCCAGGGTCTTCTAAACATCCCCAAAACACATTTTAAAACCCGTGGAGACCTGGCATTCTAGGCTATAACTCCAAGACCCTGGAACAACTTGCACCAGTCCCTCCGTGAGCTTGACTGTGTTGACATGTTTAAGAAACATTTGAAAACGTATCTTTTTAGTAAAGCTTTTAGTTAATGCACCTTTTAACTATCATTTTTAATCGACTTTGTTTACAATGTTGCCCCTGTTGTTTCAATTGAATTGTTGTTTTACTTTATGTATAGCGCTTTGTGATTTTGTCCGTGAAAAGTGCTTAATAAATAAAATGTACATACTTATTTACTTACTAGTTTTAACACTTGTATGAATGTTATTTGTATGACGGTACATTATTTTCTATGGCAATAATTGTCGACCTGTGTCCCAGGACAAATTGTGTTGGTTAAAAGTTTGCTGTTGTTGAATATTAGTTGTTGACTTGCCATCACCTACCATTGAACGTGCCTCTTTGGAACTTGAAGTTCTTATTGAAGACTCTCATAAAAAAAGACTGGATTCAGTGTTAAATGTGTCTATATAAAAAAGGGTTAAATGGCACAAGCTTAAGTAGAAGCATTTAAGTCCCATCTTAAAACTCATTTGAATACTCTAGCCTTTAAATAGACCCCTATTTTAGACAAGTTGATCTGCCGTTTCTTTTCTTTTCTGCCCCGCTGGCCCTTGTGGAAGCGGGGGCGCAGGCCCGGTGGCCATGGATGAAGTGCTGGCTGCCCAGAGTCGGGACCTGGGGTGGACCGCTTGCCTGTGCATCGGTTGGGGACACCTCTGCGCTGCTGACCCGTCTCCGCTCGGGATGGTCTCTTGCTGGCCCCACTATGGACTGGACTCTCACTATTATGTTAGAGCCACTATGGACTGGACTTTCACAATATTATGCTAGACCCACTCGACGTCCATTGCATCTGGTCTCCCCTAGAGGGAGGGGCGGGGGGGAGTCACCCACATCTGCGGTCCTTTCCAAGGTTTCTCATAGTCATTCATATTGACATCCCACTGGGTTGTGAGTTTTTCCTTGCCCTTATGTGGGCTCTGAACAGAGGATGTTGGTGTGGCTTGTGCAGCCCTTTGAGACACTTGTGACTTAGGGCTATATAAATAAACATTGATTGATTGATTGATTGACAAGCTGTGTAACTGTGTGACAGCATGTGGCTGCAACTAAAGATACTTTAGCAAGTTGTTTTTGGGCTTTGTTACTCAACAGAAAGTAGATTCACCACCCACTCGATGTGTTTGTAGTATGGTTTAGCGTTTTATGTTGTGTCCAAAGGAAACTTTTGTCCATGGTGGAACACATTATTCATGTGTCACACTTATGTGTCAGGACTTCTGACGTTTTCTGTTATTTTCCTGTTTTGCGCTCATGTTTGTCTGACATCACATGGACAAAGATAAGACCTTCTGGAGGAAAGTTCTGTGGTCAGATGAACCAACATTTTAGGTGTTTGGCCACAATACCCAGCAATATGTTTGGAGGAGAAAAGGTGACGCCTTTAACTCCAGGAACACGATGCCTACCGTCAAGCATGGTGGTGGTAGTTTTATGCTCTGGGCCTGTTTTTGCTGCCAATGGAAATAGTGATTTACAGAGAGTAAATGGGCCAATGAAAAAGAAGGATTACCTCCAAATTCTTCAGAACAACCTAAAATCATCAGCCCGGAGGTTGGGTCTTGGGCGCAGGTGGGTGTTCCAACAGGACAATGACCCCAAACACACGTCAAAAGTGGTAAAGGAATGGCTAAATCAGCCTAGACTTAAGGTTTTAGAATGGCCTTCCATATTGCAGTGAAACTTGCCAAGGACATGTAACCAAATATTTACATTGCTGTATGTACTTTTGACCCAGCAGATTTGGTCACATTTTCAGTAGACCCATAATAAATTCATAAAAGAACTAAACTTCATGAATGTTATTTGTGACCAACAAGTATGTGCTCCAATCACTCTATCACAAAAAAATAAGAGTTGTAGAAATTATTGGAAACTCAAGACAGCCATGACATTATGTTCTTTACAAGTGTACAGTATGTACACTTTTGATCGCGACTGTATATGCTGTCTAAAAGATTATTGCTTTGTTTATCACTCGTGGTGAGTAAATGCTTTTGCTTGACCTGCACAGCTTTCCTGTACACATCCCCGTTGCACTAGTTTGAGAATTAAAGACATTCTTACCTGCACGTCGTCTGCTGTCTCCGCAACTGGGGTCACAACTACCGCAGTAATGCACACTTTTGACATTATGGATACATTTGCTTCAATAAACAAACATTTTTTCTTTACGAACCTTGCCCAAGAACCAATTAAATGTGTAAATTGAGGTCCCACTGTCGTTAGGCCTCTCTCTGTAATGCTGCACTCGTCAGGAGGTAATGCCTTCAGTAGTCTTTGTCATTGGCGAAAGAAGATGAGAAGTGAAGGGTGAAATAGGTGAGGCATACAAAGAAGAGACACAGAAACAGTAGAGTGATAAAAGGCGAGACAGTGAATTAAAGAGATAGGGAAAGGTGTGTGACAGACACGCAGAGAATGAGGGAATGGGCGTAGAGTGGTGCAGGCACATAAACGATTAGTCCCCAACACGAGCTGACAGCTGGATGCGTGACCTTGGCTGGATTTGAGCACAACAACCCCCAGTGTTCATTTGCATCCTTTCCCTGCCAAGTGATTTGGATAAAATTCTCATTCCAGAGAACAGGAGGAGGAGGAGACGGGAGCCTAAAAGACCTTTGCCAAGTTTAGAGGCGGGGCTTGAAATGAAGTGGCATTATAGACAACCTTCACACCACTCCAAGTCCTTTCGGGAACATTGACACATTCACAAACAGAGTCGTATTACTAAAAGTCAATGATGGGACGCTTAGAGGTGTTAGCGCGGCGATTTTAGTCCCCACTATTTTTACTAGCTTGTAAGTTGACATGGGCCTTGCTTATTAGAAAATGATCTAACTGCTCTTAAACAAGACTTGGCGGTCATAGAACTGTTGTGATCTGGGTCAGAGGTGAGCAGCTGACATGGTGACATATCGATGAAGGTCCGAGGTACGACGTCAATAATGACCTTTTCTTAATCGCACTGACACTATTTCCGAGGAATGTCGTGAGTATAAACCACCATTACAAAAATAGCCACCTAAAATGATACATATGAAACGCTGCCAAAGGCTGCCTGTGACCTTTCAGCCCTTTTTAACCTTTTGAACTTTCTATTCTGCACCTACCTGTAGATAATCCTAAACTAATGACTGCCTTATCAGGAGGCAACAAGAGTGGACCGTGACCCCCCCCGACCTCTCCCAGATAGCGACGACATGATTATTTGAGAACACTTCAAGAAGAAAAGAATGTATGAGGACAGAGTTACCCTAAGGACACATACTATGACAATGAGTCAGGACAAAACCCCTAAATGTGCTTTATAATTGATCTAAAGCCATCAATGGTTAAATTCAATGCAATTACAGTGTGTATTATCTGGAACTGTCAATTTGAATACATAAACTAGGGTTGTAAAAGTATCAATATTACGATACCAAGTCAATAACTACACACAAAAATATATTGAGAAATATTTTTTTCTGTATATTTATTAGGGGTCTAAAAACATTTATTTTCTGAAATGTAAAAAAAAAAAAAATAATAATTCCAAAAAATGTATAAAATAATAATTAAAAAAAAATAAAAAAATAAATATATATATATATATATATATATATATATATATATATATATATATTTGCATATATATATACAGGTAAAAGCCAGTAAATTAGAATATTTTGAAAAACTTGATTTATTTCAGTAATTGCATTCAAAAGGTGTAACTTGTACATTATATTTATTCATTGCACACAGACTGATGCATTCAAATGTTTATTTCATTTAATTTTGATGATTTGAAGTGGCAACAAATGAAAATCCAAAATTCCGTGTGTCACAAAATTAGAATATTACTTAAGGCTAATACAAAAAAGGGATTTTTAGAAATGTTGGCCAACTGAAAAGTATGAAAATGAAAAATATGAGCATGTACAATACTCAATACTTGGTTGGAGCTCCTTTTGCCTCAATTACTGCGTTAATGCGGCGTGGCATGGAGTCGATGAGTTTCTGGCACTGCTCAGGTGTTATGAGAGCCCAGGTTGCTCTGATAGTGGCCTTCAACTCTTCTGCCTTTTTGGGTCTGGCATTCTGCATCTTCCTTTTCACAATACCCCACAGATTTTCTATGGATCTAAGGTCAGGGGAGTTGGCGGGCCAATTTAGAACAGAAATACCATGGTCCGTAAACCAGGCACGGGTAGATTTTGCGCTGTGTGCAGGCGCCAAGTCCTGTTGGAACTTGAAATCTCCATCTCCATAGAGCAGGTCAGCAGCAGGAAGCATGAAGTGCTCTAAAACTTGCTGGTAGACGGCTGCGTTGACCCTGGATCTCAGGAAACAGAGTGGACCGACACCAGCAGATGACATGGCACCCCAAACCATCACCCAACCATGCAAATTTTGCATTTCCTTTGGAAATCGAGGTCCCAGAGTCCGGAGGAAGACAGGAGAGGCACAGGATCCACGTTGCCTGAAGTCTAGTGTAAAGTTTCCACCATCAGTGATGGTTTGGGGTGCCATGTCATCTGCTGGTGTCGGTCCACTCTGTTTCCTGAGATCCAGGGTCAACGCAGCCGTCTACCAGCAAGTTTTAGAGCACTTCATGCTTCCTGCTGCTGACCTGCTCTATGGAGATGGAGATTTCAAGTTCCAACAGGACTTGGCGCCTGCACACAGCGCAAAATCTACCCGTGCCTGGTTTACGGACCATGGTATTTCTGTTCTAAATTGGCCCGCCAACTCCCCTGACCTTAGCCCCATAGAAAATCTGTGGGGTATTGTGAAAAGGAAGATGCAGAATGCCAGACCCAAAAAGGCAGAAGAGTTGAAGGCCACTATCAGAGCAACCTGGGCTCTCATAACACCTGAGCAGTGCCAGAAACTCATCGACTCCATGCCACGCCGCATTAACGCAGTAATTGAGGCAAAAGGAGCTCCAACCAAGTATTGAGTATTGTACATGCTCATATTTTTCATTTTCATACTTTTCAGTTGGCCAACATTTCTAAAAATCCCTTTTTTGTATTAGCCTTAAGTAATATTCTAATTTTGTGACACACGGAATTTTGGATTTTCATTTGTTGCCACTTCAAATCATCAAAATTAAATGAAATAAACATTTGAATGCATCAGTCTGTGTGCAATGAATAAATATAATGTACAAGTTACACCTTTTGAATGCAATTACTGAAATAAATCAAGTTTTTCAAAATATTCTAATTTACTGGCTTTTACCTGTATATATATATATATGCACACACACGAGTCATACCAAAGACTATAAAATTGGGACGCAAAAAAAAAAAAAATATATATATATATATACACACACACGAGTCATACCAAAGACTATAAAATTGGGACGCATTACCTCCCTGCTTGGCACTCAGCATCAAGGGTTGGAATTGGGGGTTAAATCACCAAAAAATATTCCCAGGCGTGGCCACCGCTGCTGCTCACTGCTCCCCTCACCTCCCAGCGGGTGATCAAGGGTGATGGGTCAAATGCAGAGAATAATTTCGCCACACCTAGTGTGTGTGTGACAATCATTGGTACTTTAACTTTTTTAGCTTTAATATATGCAGTATGTATGTATATACACATACAGTATATACATACATATATCAAAATATATCATAAATCGGCAAATCATAGTGTTGATGTAGATACCCATATCTGCTGTACAGATTTACTTTTTTTTTTTTTAAAGTAAGTGGGATATTTATTTTGTTGTCTTATTTGTATTTGACTTTTTTTAAATGTTTGGGTAAATTTTTATTAAACAAACTGTTATTTATGTTATGGAGGAATGCAGTTATAATTGTAATCATAGAACTTGCACCCAATGTTATCAAAAAAAGTATTGAATTTGAATCGAGAATCGATTCTGAATCGAATTGTTGACCCCCCCCCAAGAATCGTGTGGTGCCCAAAGATTCACAGCCCTAATATTTATAGTAACACATTCTATGCAACACATCAGTTATCGGCGAATGAGCCCTGAGTCAGCGTGGAATAAGTACACCTGCTGTCTTTAAAAAAAAAGCCAGTTTCCATATATTTACATATTTGTCAAAGCCTGTCATGAATGTGGATTTTGTGCTTCCGGTTCACCCTTGCTCTTGAACAATTTATAATGGAACTGTGGCAGTGTGGCTTCACAGTTAGTGTGGTGTAAGTCCGCTTCACAGCACACCTCATGTGCACTTTAGCGACTTTGTCACCATATTTAACGAGTAGACTTGCATCTTAAAAATGAGAAACATATTTTTCCATTTTCCCGTATGTCCAACACATGTTGAAAATTGACCATTAAGGCAACTTGAACTATGACTTTGATAAACGAGAGAAGTAGCTTGCTCTTGCACCATGCATTTACTGGGTAATCAAATAGAAGCGGTCACAAAGGTATTTGTCGGGCAAGTGAGATCGGACATCCGCTACCACAAGCCCGGTGACTGTGCATTACCACCAGCGTGCAGAAAACCTCCAGAAGTGTACAACCCAACCTTAATCACGTCAATAAGGGCTAAGAAAACACAACTTAGAAACACTCTTCCATTGTTTGGCAAGAGTCGAACACCACCGGTTTACTTATTTCACCAGAAAGGGAAATTGGGGTCTGGGGGCTATTTGCTGAACGCAGCTCTTTTTTTAAGGGCCATTGTAGAAAAAAAATAAAAAATAACAACAAACATTTTAAAATAGAGCAAAAGGCATAATTTACCAAAACAAAGCTGAATTATTGATACTAATAGGGAATACAAAGACAAATATATTTATTTAAATGTATGTTTTATCCTTTTTATTCGGCTATTTCATTGCAAATGACATGAAGACGTCACACTACCATCATATTGAAATAATATCAAGAACGACTTATACTTGAAGCCTTCACACCACTGCTGTTTTTTTTTATTTATAGAATGTACAGTAAATTAGTTTATTTCTGTTGTTATATATAAGCATATTTATAAGCACTGTATTGTTTGCGTTGATATACTGAGAGGTCGTAGGCTTCTCCTATTCTTTTGTATTTACTTCTTTGTAGCTGCTACTGCCATTTAAATTATTAGCGAAATTATTTTGAAGCACAGTGATCTTAAATACTTGACAGATTTAAAGGTACATGGGTTCACTTTTTTCACATCTTTATCATGATATTGAATTGTATTAACTACTAACATTTTGGGATCGTGACAACCCTTATATGAACACTCTCTGGATAGGGCCGCAGCTAACGATTATTTTGATAGTCGATTAGTCAACCATTATCTTAAGGATTAGTCGACTAAACTGATGATAAAGCGTACACATATTTAATGGCACTAATTTTTCCATCGACTTCTAAGTGCAGCTTAAGTTATTTTAAGCATGTGCTTACTAACAACAAATATGACACATTCATTCATAATTATTTATTTATACCGTAACTGTGCTGCTAATTCAGTTGTAACAAAATTTAAAATTACAAATAGCATGTTGTCCATTTAAAAGAGAGGAAAAACGTGCGAAAAAAACCCAAATAACCTTCTTTATGTATTTAAAAAAAACAGTTAAAATAGCAGCAATGAAACAAAACACAAAATCTAACTTCCTCAAAAAGAAAATAAGCATGTTGTGATGTTTAAAAAGCTGCACACTGATATATTGATATTGATTAACTCTTGGGAGTTTTAGCACTCTAATAGACTGAAGTTGTAGAATTGTATCTTTGATTAATTCTTAAAATGTTGGCTATTTAATAGATGGTATGTTTAAACTTATGATACCTCCGGATTGGTGCCTGTCTGTCTGTGCGTGTGTGTGTGTTTGTGTGTGTGTGTGCATGTGTTCCTGTATTTCTACCCTTCTTGAGACATCAATAAGGAAGAGTACCTTCCATATGAGGACCGGTGAACAAGTTAGGACTGAAATCATGGTCCCAATACGGAAAACCATTGCATCTAATAGAGAATGTCTCATTTGCACCCCTGGGATTTTTCAAATTGACTGTGTGTCGGTTTTAAAAGTGCTCCACCTCTGGTCAACATATGTAAAAACAAGTGTGTGTAACAAATTGAAATGCACTCCCTTTGGCCAAAATTAAGAAAAAATAACAAATACATACGTATATAGAGACACACTGTAATAAATTAAAGTAAATAATGAAGTATAAAAAAAAATTATAAACAAAAACTAAAAATAAAAAAATAACTGAAAGCTTACCTTTTTTATATTTGCATAGTATGTATATATTATTAATGTTGTAAATACAAATATTGATGTATCTAGAAAGGGTGGTCCTAAAGAGGTAGGCATTTTTCGGAGGTCTCAAGAAGGCAAGAAATACAAGAATGTGTGTGTGTGTGTGTGTGTGTGTGTGTGTGTGTGTGTGTGTGTGTGTGTGTGTGTGCGTGTGTGTGTGCACGTGCGCATGTGCGGTTCATCTTTGTTAAACTACCTTTTTTTTTTTTTACGCCATTGCAAATAGACTTAATATGTAACATTATATATTTTATTCATTCTTAAAATGTTGGATATTTAAATAGATTGTGTGTTTAATCTTATGACACCTCCGTATTGGTGCCTGTCTGTCTCTCTCTGTGAGTGCAAGCGCGCACACAAGGTTTGCGTGCCTTTTTTTTTTACGACATTGCAAATTGACGGTGCTTTAAAAAAGTTCTTGAATTAATGTAGACAAAGTTTAGCTGGCGGACTTTGGCTAAAATGACAGTTAAAGTTACTTTTCACTCAACTTCGTCTCACACTTGTTAGCTAGTTAACACTCTTACCTAGGGTGAGACGGCGTCCTCCCTCCAAGTGTCTGACATCATGCCTCCGCTTTAAACGCTGGCGTGTCAAAGATGTGCTGCCATAAAAGCAAAGTCCGCTTTGCAAAATGAGCGAGGTATTCATGTTTTTAAGAAGAACAAGAGGAAATATCCTCCTCAAACTTTACATGTTATCACTGCCGATGTTTTAGTGAGTGACCCACTTCCGTGAGTGATGACATCACGACTATTGTCGACAAATATAATTGTCAAGGACAAATACATTTTATTGTCGACATTTGTCGACTAATCGTTGCAGCCTTATAGCCAAATGCTATGACAATAAAGAGGCAGTCTTTAAATGCATCAATCATCCAGGCCTTGCCGCTTTGCTATTCACCCAAGTGAGAGGAGCAACCTTGTGGCAGGTCTTTCATGCCATGCCATGCTCCGGATATATGGCACATTTAACACTACACCACCATGCACGGGAAGCCAGTGATCTGGACCTAGCACTGCAGCGATAATTGGTCAACTGCTGCCAAAACGCGAGAGGAAAAACTCATGACTGCCTGGCCTTAGTGGAGGTACTGTACAGCTATGCCGCTGTGAGAATGCACTTGGGCGAGCAGCTGGGGGGGTGATTGCTCAACTACCAAGAAATTAATTGTTTCTCATATCACCGCTCGCACACCCACTCGGGTGTGAACAAGCTTGTTGTGGGAATGTTGAATTCAGGATGGGTGCGCAATTAGTTTCCTCAATCCAAACACATCCATCAACCCATCTTCTAGCGCAGGGGTGTCAAACTCAAATACAGAGTGGGCCTAAATCTAAAACTGAACAAAGCCGCGGGCCAAGGTTGAACCAATAATAGGGACCCAAACAATGTTTGCATTGAATATTGAACAAGCAAGTCTTATATAACTTTATAGTGACATGCAAAATCGAGTTTCAAATAATAATAATAATAATTCAAAAAAAAAAAGGCATATCAAATACAATTTAAATAAAAATGTAATGCCTCTTTTCTATTTGCAGCCTTCTGAGGTAAATATCAACATTAACTTTTTCCACAGGCTAATACATTTGAAAATAAAATAAAAATGAATAAACCAACCATTCAGGACTTTAAACTGCTCAGTTTGCAACACACTGATCTAATCTGATGTGCCCAAGCCAGATACCTGACATCTTTTCTGGGATGCTAGTTCATTAATGTCGGGGCTCAGGCTTTGAGCTGAGGCAACCTTCATTATCCAACGAAGGTGTTCATCAGTCATTATCAATCAATCAATCAATCAATCTTTATTTATATAGCCCTAAATCACAAGTGTCTCAAAGGGCTGCACAAGCCACAATGACATCCTCGGTACAAAGCCCACATACGGGCAAGGAAAAACTCACCCCAGTGGGACGTCGATGTGAATGACTATGAGAAACCTTGGAGAGGACCGCATATGTGGGTAACCCCCCCCCCTCTAGGGGAGACCGAAAGCAATGGATGTCGAGTGGGTCTGACATAATATTGTGAGAGTCCAGTCCATAGTGGATCCAACATAATAGTAAGAGTCCAGTCCATAGTGGGGCCAGCAGGACACCATCCCGAGCGGAGACGGGTCAGCAGCGTAGAGATGTTCCCAGCCGATGCACAGGCGAGCGGTCCACCCCGGGTCCCGACTCTGGACAGACAGCACTTCATCCATGGCCACCGGACCTGTGCCCCCCCCCCCCCCCCCCCTCAAGGAAAAGGGGAGCAGAGGAGAAAAGAAAAGAAACGGCAGATCAACTGGTCTAACAGGGGGGGCTATTTAAAGGCTAGAGTATACAAATGAGTTTTAAGATGGGACTTAAATGCTTCTACTGAGGTAGCATCTCTAATTGTTACCGGGAGGGCATTCCATAGTACTGGAGCCCGAATAGAAAACGCTCTATAGCCCGCAGACTTTTTTTGGGCTCTGGGAATCACTAATAAGCCGGAGTTCTTTGAACGCAGATTTCTTGCCGGGACATATGGTACAATGCAATCGACAAGATAGGACGGAGCTAGACCGTGTAGTATTTTATACGTAAGTAGTAAAACCTTAAAGTCACTTCTTAAGTGCACAGGAAGCCAGTGCAGGTGAGCCAGTATAGGCGTAATATGATCAAACTTTCTTGTTCTTGTCAAAAGTCTAGCAGCCGCATTTTGTACCAACTGTAATTTTTTAATGCTAGACATAGGGAGACCCGAAAATAATACGTTACAGTAGTCGAGACGAGACGTAACGAACGCATGAATAATGATCTCAGCGTCGCTAGTGGATAAAATAGAACGAATTTTAGCGATATTACGGAGATGAAAGAAGGCCGTTTTAGTAACACTCTTAATGTGTGATTCAAACGAGAGAGTTGGGTCGAAAATAATACCCAGATTCTTTACTGATTCGCCTTGTGTAATTGTTTGGTTGTCAAATGTTAAGGTGGTATTTTTAAATAAATGTCGGTGTTTAGCAGGACCGATAATCAGCATTTCCGTTTTCTTGGCGTTGAGTTGCAAGAAGTTAGCGGACATCCATTGTTTAATTTCATTAAGACACGCCTCCAGCTGACTACAATCCGGCGTGTTGGTCAGCTTTAGGGGCATGTAGAGTTGGGTGTCATCAGCATAGCAATGAAAGCTAACACCGTATTTGCGTATGATGTCGCCTAGCGGCAGCATGTAAATACTAAAGAGTGCAGGGTCAAGAACCGAACCCTGAGGAACTCCGCACGTTACCTTAACATAGTCCGAGGTCACATTATTATGGGAGACGCATTGCATCCTGTCAGTAAGATAAGAGTTAAACCACGACAAAGCTAAGTCTGACATACCAATACGTGTTTTGATACGCTCTAATAAAATATTATGATCGACGGTATCGAAAGCAGCGCTAAGATCAAGAAGCAGCAACATAGATGACGCATCAGAATCCATCGTTAGCAGTAGATCATTAGTCATTTTTGCGAGGGCTGTCTCCGTAGAGTGATTTGCCCTGAAACCGGATTGAAAAGGTTCACAGAGATTGTTAGACACTAAGTGTTCATTTAGCTGCTGTGCGACAATTTTTTCGAGGATTTTCGAAATAAAGGGAAGGTGGGACACCGGTCGGTAGTTTACCATGAGGTCAGGATCAAGGTTAGGTCTTTTGAGCAGAGGATGAATAACCGCTTTCTTGAATGCTAGGGGAACAGTGCCAGAGGAAAGTGATAAGTTTATAATATTTAGCATTGATGGACCTAATAATACAAAAAGCTCCTTGATAAGTTTCCCAGGAAGTGGGTCAAGTAAACATGTTGTTTGTTTTATCCCACTTACACGCCGTAATAGTTCCTCTAATGTTATTTCATCAAAAAGAGAGAGACTATTTTGTATTGCAGTATCCGTCGTAGATACAGTTGTATCTGTGTTCATAGAACCCAGTTGTAGCTGGGATGCGTTGTCTTTAATCTCCTTTCTAATGAGTTAAATTTTCTTATTAACGAAATTCATAAAGTAATCTGCCGAGTGGGTGGAGCTATTGGGAGGAGTCCCTTGTTGGGTTAGCGATGCTACTGTACTAAACAAAAATTTAGGGTCGTTTTTGTTGAGGCGGATGAGATTTGAGTAATATTTAGCTTTAGCTAAGGTAAGCATGCGTTTATACGATATTAAACTATCACTCCATGCTTGATGGAAAACCTCAAGCTTGGTCGCGCGCCATTTGCGTTCCAACTTTCTACATGATAATTTATGAGCTCTGGTTTCCTCTGTAAACCATGGGGTGCGCCTTTTAGGGGCCCTTTTTTGTTTTAGCGGTGCTATACTATCAATGGTTTTGCGCAGGGCATTGTCAAAGTTGTTAGTGAGGTTATCAATAGAGCCGACATAATTTGGGAATGGTGCCATACCGAAGGCAGTAGGTCAGCAAGAGTCATCGTTGTGGCGGCATTAATGTTGCGGCTGCTATAGCAGTTATTATTATTAGTTTGTTGACAATGAGTCAGAACTTCGAATTTTATAAGGTAATGATCGGACATTACTTTAGTATACGGGAGTACCATAACTTTGGAGGTGGTGACACCCCTGACCAGCACTAGATCTATCGTATTGCCGTTGCGATGCGTAGGTTCATTTATTATTTGTGTAAGACCACAGCTATCAATTATAGTCTGGAGCGCCACGCACTGACGGTCCGATGGGGTATTCATATGGATATTAAAGTCCCCCATTATGATTATATTGTCTGCGTGCGTCACTAGATCAGCAACGAACTCTGAGAATTCATTAATAAAGTCCGAGTAGGGCCCTGGGGGGCGGTAGATAACAGCCATATCGAGAGGCAGCGGTGCGACAGACCTCATAGTAAGCACCTCAAACGATTTGTATTTATTATTTAGGTTAGGGGTAAGGTTAAAGTTTTCATTGTATATTAGTGCGACCCCCCCACCCCTTTTAAGGGGACGGGCAATATGCGCATTCGTATAGTTAGGAGGAGATGCCTCATTTAGCGCAAAAAATTTGTCTGGTTTGAGCCAGGTTTCGCTAAGACCAATGACGTTAAGATTGTTGTCTCTAATGACCTCATTAACTAATAACGTTTTGGGAGACAATGATCTTATGTTTAAAAAGCCCATATTATAAGTATTGGGCTGTTTTGACGAGTTTTTGTTTAAATTATCCGTAGTAGAAATATTAATAATGTTGCGTTTATTATACGTAGTGCACTTTAAATAGTTTTGACCATATCTAGGAATTGATACGACGGGAATTTTCAGATTGTTTGCTTGATGCTGCGATCGACTGAACGCATCATGATTTGCCACCTCAGTAGAATGCATATCTACCCCGGACACATTCACAACAGAAAACACATTATGTGAGTTGTGTGTTATTCTAAGAAAATTGCTATGCGTACAGGAATTATCCAGCCTGGTGCTGGCTAGTTCTAGCTTAACTGACTCCTCACCCGGACTAGCAGGTTCTGTAATTGCCTGTGACCGGGCTTGCTCTAGTGTAGTTAGTCAAATGTGACTTAAACAGTAGTCTATATTCTTAGACAGGATGATGGCGCCTTCCTGGTTAGGGTGAAGGCCGTCCCTCATCAGCAAGCCTGGTTTGCCCCAGAAAGAGGGCCAATTATCAATAAACGTTAGTCCCTGTTGTCTACAGAAGCTAGCCAGCCACTTGTTAAGCGAGACTAATCTGCTATATCTCTCATCATTGCCTCTCGCAGGCAGGGGGCCAGAGACAATTACTCGATGCCTGGACATCTTTCTAGCGAGATCACAAGTCCTGGCTATGTTTCTCTTTGTAATCTCTGACTGTCTCATTCTAGTGTCATTGGAGCCAACGTGTACAACTATATTCGCATAACTAGTGGTGCGATTAGCCTGTCGTACGTGTTTACTAGGCCTGTTGCGAGTTAGCTCCCTAAGATTAGCCTCTATGTCAGGTGCTCGGGCCCCCGGGATGCACTTAATTGTGGCTGGTTTGCTAAGCTTTATGTTTCGGGTGATGGAGTCCCCTATTATATCTCTTAGTCCACCCGTACCACAGTCTATGGGGCGTGCTTTAAAGGCACTGCCTTTAACGTCCGCTATGAGCTGTCGTCACGTCCGCTTTTCATCCATTCTAACAACGTGCCGGCCCAGTCACAAGATATATATTTCTGCATTAACACACACAAGAATGCAATTCATACTTGATCAACAGCGATACAGGTTACACTGAGGGTGTCCGTATAAACAACTTTAACAATGTTAGAAATATACGCCACACTGTGAACCCACACCAAACAAGAATGACAAACACATTTCGGGAGAACATCCACACCGTAACACAACATAAACACAACAGAACAAATACCCAGAACCCTTTGCAGCACTAACTCTTCCGGGACGCTACAATATACACCCCCGCTACCACCAACCCCCCACCCCCCCCCACCCCCACCTTGTAGCTCCTTAAATGAAATAGTGAACATACAAGACAACTTGTCTTTTATTAGTAAGTAAGCAAACAAAGGCTCCTAATTAGTCTGCTGACATATGCTGTAACATATTGTGTTATTTTCCATTATATTATTTTGTCAAAGTTATTAAGGACAAGTGGTAGAAAATTAATTATTAATCTACTTGTTCATTTACTGTTAATATCTGCTTACTTTCTCTTTTAACATGTTCTATCTACACTTCTGTTAAAATGTAATAATCACTTATTCTTCTGTTGTTTGGATGCTTTTGCTACTTTACCAAGTAGTTACAGGATCATACAATGGTCATAATTGAAGTCCTCATGTGTCCAGGGACATGTTTCCTGAGTTAATAAACATAATATGAATTTTTAAAAAAGGAAAACAGATTTTGTGATGCTAAAAAATATCGATGTAGTCATAGTAGTATCGACTAGGTACGCTCCTGTACTTGGTATCATTACAGTGGATGTCAGGTGTAGATCCACCCATGGCGTTTGTTTACATTGTGACACCGGTGAGCTACGGTGTGTCGTGAAGCATCTTTAGCTATTTCTCGTCCTGCAGTGATAATGGTACTTGTAAGAAACTTACTTTATTCATCACCATGGAGGCGAGGATTAGTGATTTAGAAAAAGCTAAAACACTGCAGACTGGGGCTGGATGTTAGTCGCAAGCTAGCCAGCCATGTCTTACAGCACCTCTTCCTCAGGGCGATTCAGTTTTATTGCTTCACCTTTATTGTTAGTTTTTAAGCCAAAATGCGTCCATTCTCCCTTTTCTGTCTACACACTGTGTCTGCTTGTAAGTACTCTGTGATTGTGCGCTGCCGAACATGCCCCTCTGCTCGTAAAACCAGCAATGTCAAGACGTGACGACGACGCGCCATCATGCCTGTTAAAAAGGGGGGTGGGGGCGGGAATCGTTTTTTTTTAGAGGCGGTATAGTACCGAATAGTATTCATTAGTATCACAGTTCTATACTAGCACCGTACCGTACAACCCTACAGTCTAGACTGGTCACCTGTCCATCGCAAATATATTGTCAGTGGGCCATCTTAAAGAAAGTGTGCTATGTGAACCACTACACTACCAATGGTCAGTTCAAACACTTATCAGTAAGGGAGGGTGTGACGATAGACTCTTTTCAGGAGACGAGACACATTGTACGAGACGAGACAACTCATTTCAAGCAGGGGCACTACATGTGGAGTTGGGACAACTCCAAGGGCCCATGACTGGCAAGCGGTGGGGGGAGGTCCATGGAGCCCAGAATTCATGGCAGCTGCTTTTGACAAGGTATATAAACGGACAAGAAAACATTGTTTTAACATGCCAGGGCCACAAAACATTGCACTTTGAAATATTTTATCATTTTACATGCATGGGCTATACACATGAGCTTGAAGGGGAACTGCACTTTTTGGGGGAATTTTGCCTATCGTTCACAATCATTATGAAAGTTATGTTTTTTTTGTTTTTTTATGCATTCTAACTTGTAAATAAACAGATATAAAGGTCCGCTTACAGCGGAGCCAATGAGAGGTCCTCTATTCCGCCCATAAAACACAATAAATAACCATCCAAAAATACTGTCTTTACATTTTGTGACGTAAATATTAACTAAGTATTAGTGATTTTGTTATTATAAGCGCTGACACAGGCAAACTATTTAGAGTGGTGCCACAATCACAAGTTTGTGTGCCAATGTTGACATGATCGACTGATCAGCCGCTTCCTCGTTTTCTAGCTCGTCAAACTTTAATCTGTATCATGAATAATGCCTCTCACCTGGATAGTAGAAGAATGAGGATGTATTTCGACAAGTTGGTACACTTTGACAGCCAATTTAGACACAGACATTGCGAAAATGACGTGGAAAGACTCTTGGTTCCACTTTCCTTTTCTTCGCGAGGATTATGAGTCATTCTTCTTCTAAACGAGAATATATGAACATCCAAGCATTAGGCATCCTAATGACAGCAAACCTTGTACACTAAGTGATGTTTTATTATGTTTGTAGGCTTCCATAAATTCTGCAGTGAGCAGCTATCAGTGACGTTGTTAAAAGAAAATAGCAATCATATGCTTACAATAATCAAAATATGTAAATATTAAATGTTATTATAAATGTGCCTGTTACTACATTACATATATACTTCCATCATGTATACAAAATCTTAATGGATGGCATACAAACATTGCTATTGTAGGCTATGCTCTAATCCCCCATTTTATTGATTTAGCTTTTTTACTTTCTATCTCAGGATTTCTTTGTGCTTAATTTGCTGTACTTAAATGTCTTGTGCCAGAGCAGGGGTTTTTAACCTTTGACCTTGACCTTGTGACCCAAGTTCTCCACTACAGGGGAACCCGGGTCCCACGGAAATATTCAAACTCAATTAATAATCTTACTCTTGATTTTAATCATATTAAAACATAATATCGAATCTGGGTGTAAAAAATCTAAGCGATAACCGATTTCGATACATGAATACATCGTTTGGCGAGCCTCTCGATCGATCTATAAATAGTATAGATTGGTCAATGTCCGGTTGGAAAGTCATGAATCGGTCGGTTGCTTGTGGTTGCTTGTAGATCTACTACAAAACATGGCCAACCTAATCTTGCGAGATTTCTGTTATGACGTAATAAGAGAGTACCTTAACTCATTCTCCTTCTATGCCACATCAATATGGAATGCACTACCAACAGGTGTAAAAGAAATGCATCTCTATCCTCCTTCAAAACCGCACTAAAAGAACACCAAGCTGTTATGATCCGCTGCCCGGATCATATTTCTGTTTGGGTTTTCGGGTCACGTGTGTTTTCTGTTAGTCTTGGACTCATTTTGTTCCTGTCTGTGCACCTTTGAGTTGGTTGCCATAGTTACATAGTAATTCCACCTGCCGCTTGTGTTTCTGACGCGCACCTGTTGTAATCACTGACATTATTTAAGCCTGCCTTTTCCAGTCAGTCAGCCTGGTTTCTTTATTTGTGTCACGTGACTGCTAAGTAAGTTGTTGCTTATCTCCTAGCCCCTGCTAAATGTCAGAGTCGTTGCTAAGTTGTGGCCTTAGCTTCCGGTGCGCTCGGCACCTTTTTCAGTCGGTTTGTTTTCTGTTTTGTACCTGTTTTGTGTTGTTTTATTATTAAATCAAGGGTTACCTGCAAGTCCTGTCCGGATTCGTCCCTTGCATCATCATGCGCTCCGAACGTGACAAAAAGAAACCAGCACCTCGTTCTCTCGCATCGGACAGCAAGGAGGCTTCACCTCGCCGTCACGACGCGCCGCTCCCGAAGACTCCTCTTCCGGACAGCAGCACGCCAAAATCAGCCAAGTCTTCCCCTCAGAGGTTTGGTAATTCCATTCATGTTTGTGCCCAACAATTTTCCGACTGGGCTGTGAGCCAGAGGGAGACCCGCGCTGTTGACATTACACCGCTGCCTAGTGATGACGTCATCTCGCCCACTAGGGATGACGTCAGAGACCAAGATTTTTTTTAGATTCTGTTTACTCCCTCTGTCAGCCCCCCACTAAGGACTTTGTTTCTAGAAGTAATCCTTATGAGAATTTTTTTTCTAAATTTAGATTTTTTCAATCTCAGTCTCCTGTTTTCCAAGCCCCGCCTCCAGTGACTTTAGTTCCGCCCCCAGTGACTAATGCAACCAGAAATGGACTTGTTGGACAAGTGAGAGGGGAGAAGTCTACCCCCCTCCTGACCTCCCTCCACCCACCACTGAAGACAATTCCAGACCACAGGGAGCGCGTCTGGTATCCGCTTCTTGAGAGGGGGGCTAGTGCTGGGAGCTGTGCTGCTGGAGTAGCACAGCTGCGCCCAGCCAAGCCACAACCTCCAGCCAGGCCACCTCTGCCTAAGTCCCGGCTAGCACCTGCCCCTAGGCTGGTTTTCGCACCAGCACCTGCCCCTAGGCTAGTTTCCGCACCAGCACCTGCCCCTAGGCTGGTTTCCGCACCAGCACCTTACCCTAGGCTGGTTTCCGCACCAGCACCTGCCCCCAGGCTAGCTCTAAGGCAAGCTCCGGTACCCGCTCCCAGGCGAGCTCCGGTACCCGCTCCCAGGCGAGCTCCGGTACCCGCTCCCACGGCGAGGACGACTCCTTCTGCTTCCACGGCGACGACGACTCCTCCTGCTTCCACGGCGACGACGACTCCTCCTGCTTCCACGGCGACGACGACTCCTCCTGCTTCCACGGCGGCGACGACTCCTCCTGCTTCCACGGCGGCGACGACTCCTCCTGCTTCCACGGCGGCGACAACTCCTCCTGCTTCCACGGCGGCGACGACCCCTCCTGCTTCCACGGCGGCGACGACTCCTCCTGCTTCCACGGCGGCGACGACGACTCCTGCTTCCACGGCGGCGACGTCGACTCCTGCTTCCACGGCGGCGACGTCGACTCCTGCTGCGGCCTCGCCTACCTCGATGACGATGCCTGCCGCTTCCACGCCGACGTCTGCTCCTTCCTCGTCTCCGGCGGGCCTTCCCACGGCGCCGCCACCCTCCTCGTCGCCAGCGTTGTTGCCTCCACGACCTCGGGCTGGCCAGCTGCGCAAACAGCCATCAGACACCGGCATGCAGCTCTCTCAGGGGTTAATTCTTGTACGCCCACGAATTGGGCGTAAGACTCAAAGACTGCTGAAGTTCTGGCGTCACTCCCGCCCACCTCGTCAGCCACGAATGTGGCCTTTCCGTGGTCGTCCGCCTCGCCTGCGGCAGCGGCGTTCCATTCGCCGCCGCCACCTGACTCGTCCCCGGTGGATTCGGGGACACGTGGCCTGGCAACCCTCCGCCAAGACCTCCCTCTGCCCTCCCTTGACTCTTGAACTGTTGTGTAGTTGGTGGGTTTTAGTTTTTCAAGGGGACATCTGGAATCTGTCCCTTAAGTGGGGGGGGTACTGTTATGATCCGCTGCCCGGATCATATTTCTGTTTGGGTTTTCGGGTCACGTGTGTTTTCTGTTAGTCTTGGACTCATTTTGTTCCTGTCTGTGCACCTTTGAGTTGGTTGCCATAGTTACATATTAATTCCACCTGCCGCTTGTGTTTCTGACGCGCACCTGTTGTAATCACTGACATTATTTAAGCCTGCCTTTTCCAGTCAGTCAGCCTGGTTTCTTTATTTGTGTCACGCGACTGCTAAGTAAGTTTTTGCTTATCTCCTAGCCCCTGCTAAATGTCAGAGTCGTTGCTAAGTTGTAGCCTTAGCTTCCGGTGCGCTCGGCACCTTTTTCAGTCGGTTTGTTTTCTGTTTTGTACCTGTTTTGTGTTGTTTTATTATTAAATCAAGGGTTACCTGCAAGTCCTGTCCGGATTCGTCCCTTGCATCTTGGGAGAACAAAACCCCGCATCATCATGCGCTTCGAACGTGACACAAGCAGCTATAACCCTAGCCTAACCCTTTCCCCCCACCACATCCCACCTCCCCGGATTGTAAATAATCAAATGTATATATTGTACTTGTTCTTATGCTTTCTGAGCTCACTATGTTCACTGCTCGCTGTACATTTCCTACCAAGTGAGACCTACACTGTTACAATGTCCATTTCTCAGATGATATAATTGTTGATGACTGAAGTATAATTGTTGATGACTGAAGTATATCAACCCATACTTGCCAACCTTGAGACCTCCGATTTCGGGGGGTGGGGTGGGCCTGGTCGGGGGTGGGGCGAGGGGCGTGGTTAAGAGGAGAGGAGTATAATTACAGATAGAATTCACCAAGTCAAGTATTTCATATATATATATCTAAGAAATACTTGACTTTCAGTGAATTCTAGCTATATATATATATTTATTTTATTGTATATATATGTATATATAAATAAAAGAAATACTTGAATTTCAGTGTTCATTTATTTACACATATACACACACATAACACTCATTTACTCATTGTTGAGTTAAGGGTTGAATTGTCCATCCTTGTTCTATTCTCTGTCACTATTTTTCTAACCATGCTGAACACCCTCTCTGATGATGCATTGATGTGTGGCACGCACAAAAGTGCTTTCATCAAATGCATTAGAGTCTGGAATTTTCCATCTCTCCCTAGCATGGCCCAAAACCGGTTAATCTTTGCTTCCAGAGGAAGATCTTCAGTGCCAAGCACTTGGTAGTCCACTACTTCTTCCCGGAGGCTATCCAGGTCCAATCGCAGCTGCGGCATGGAACTTACAAGCTGTTATGAGAGTAGGGTATGTGTGTGTGTGGCCCTTTAATAGGTGAGCATGTGAGGTGAGTGACGTCAGTGAGTGTGTGGGCGAGAGAAGAGAGGGAGCGGTAGCGTGAGTGCGGGCAGGGACAAGTTTGTTTTGTGTTGGATTGGCTGTGTGCAAGCAATCAGCAAAGCAAGATTTGCAACTAATCACCAGACTCAGGCAGGAAAGGTGCAACAAAGCGTATTTCTTCATCTTACTCGTCGTCGGCGTCGCCATGGCTGTATCTTCCTCGTTCTTCTGCTTCGTCTCCTTGTTGTGTGCGCAGTTGTGCACTGCACTCTCTAAAAGCCGTATATGTTATTGATGTTATAGATGGCAGTATTGTCCTGTTTAAGAGTGTCACAACATTGCTATTTACGGCAGACGAACTGCTTTACGGTAGACAAAAAATGTGACTGCTGCTGTTGTGTGTTGTTACCGCGCTGGGAGGACGTTAATGAAACTGCCTAAAAATTAACCCACATAAGAAACCAAGAACTCGCCCTCGATCATTCTACAGTTATAATGTGATTGGGCAGGGACATTGTTTATATCGTGGGAAAGCGGACTCAGGTCCGCATGGAGCTGGAGGGGGCGTGGCCTCCAGCTCCGCCTGAATTTCGGGAGAAAATTTGTCCCGGGAGGTTTTCGGGAGAGGCGCTGAATTTCGGGAGTCTCCCGGAAAATCCGGGAGGGTTGGCAAGTATGTATCAACCTAACCTAACCCCTCCGCCCCAGCCCCCTTCGCATCCCACCCCCCGGATTGTAAAAAATGTAAATAATTAAATGTATATACTCTGATGATTAACTTGTGTGATGACTGTATTATGCTGATAGTATATATTTGTACCATGAATTGATTAACGTGGACCCCGACTTAAACAATTTGAAAAATGTATTCGGGTGTTACCATTTAGTGGTCAATTGTACAGAATATGTACTGTACTGTGCAATCTACTAATAAAAGTTTCAATCAATCAATCTATCAAACCGTTGTCGTTTGCGAATGACGTCAGAACAACATGGGAGACTGCACCAAAAGAGTTTACAAACAATACACCTGCAAATATCAAATCTAAAGATTTTTCTTTTAAAAAAGAATGGTCATTTGGATAAAAGTATGGCCATTTATAACGTTTGGAAAGCAGTGACTGCTTAGCGGCAGCACAACTAATCTGAGCACCCACCTGTTGTGATGGCATGAAGACACTCTAGCCGGAGCTAAGGATGCTAATGCTAATGCTAATGCTAGCAGACTTACCAACTGCTAAGGCAAAGACACATTTTAAAGACTTTCAGCCCCAACTTAGCCACAACTCTGCGAGGTAATCACATCAACTGCTACACTGTTCATTAGGGATGTATACCGAGTACCGGGAAGATTCTGGACTAATGAAACTGCTTCCGATTCTTTTTATCCATCCGATCGTCGTAATTTTGACACGCGGACACATTCGCAGGCACCACCTGTTTTGTATGTGTCTATTTAACAGGAATGTTGAACACCTGATATTGTTTTGACATGATACATTTAGTTGTATTTTCATCATGGTGTGCTTCCAACAGTATTGAGTTGCATCGCATTGTATTGCATCGAATGGTATCGAATCGTAATGTTTTAAAAAGTCGTGTTAATGAATCGTATCGTAACCCATGTATCGAGATTAATATCGAATCGCCATTTTAGGTAGAGGTGCACACCCCTAATATCTAACCTACTTAGGGTTTAACAGGATAACTCTTGTTAAATGATATAAAAACCGCATTTGTTTATCAAAAATATTATTATTTATTTAACACAAAAACCTTAGATCAGACTGATTAAAAAAAAAAGTACCTACCAAATATATTGCATAAAGAAGAAAGTTATACATAACTGACGAAAAAATAAATGTATATACAATTATGGAGTGCTACAATAAATAAACTAGATTATTGTTAACTAATAATACATTGGTTTCCTTACTAAACTGTCAATACAATTAAAGTGCAACTAAAAATACAACTTCTCTATGACTTTAGCTCCAGACTTTTGTTTGATTTTGTCACAGGTGGTGGAAAAGTGTCTTTCAACTGACTACCGCTACAATCAATAGAGACCACAGCTGAGACATATTTTTGGGTTAAGAAACACTGTTCCAGAGAAGAACACCACGTAAATGTGAACTTAAACTACAACACCATCATTTATTGGCTGTTTGTACGTTTCAATGTGTTACTTCTTATTTACAAGTACAGTATGTAAACAGCACAAACTGCACAGTGCAGTAATGTGTGTTCTGTCATTATGATGCATATACAGGAGCAGGCCAAAACAGTTGGCGCTGCAAGGAATTCTGGGAATTTGTTCTGTTGTGTTTAAGCTGTGTTGCGGTACAAATATTGTCCCGAAATGTGTTTGTCATTGTTGTTTACTGTGGTCTTACTGTATGGCACAGACTTATGACAGTGTTGGCGTTGTTTATACGGCCACCCTTAGTGTGACATGTATGGCTTTAGACTAAGTACCGTATTTTCCGCACTATAAGGCGCACCGGATTATTAGCCGCACCTTCAATGAATTACATATTTCATAACTTTGTCCACCAATAAGCCGCCCCGGATTATAAGCCGCGCCTACGCTGCGCTAAAGGGAATGTCAAAAAAACAGTCAGATAGTTCAGTCAAACTTTAATAATATATTGAAAACCAGCGTTCTAACAACTCTGTCCCAAAATGTACGCAAATGTGCAATCACAAACATAGTAAAATTCAAAATGGTGTAGAGCAATAGCAACATAATGTTGCTCGAACGTTAATGTCACAACACACAAAATAAACATAGCGCTCACCTTCTGAAGTTATTCTTCATTCGTAAATCCTTCGAATTCTTCGTCTTCGGTGTCCGAATTGAAAAGTTGCGCAAGCGTGGGATCCAAAATGGCCGGTTCCGTCTCGTCGAAGTCATCGGAGTCAGTGTCGCTGTTGTTGTCCAGTAGTTCTGTGAATCCTGCCTTCCGGAAAGCTCGGACCACAGTTGTGACCGAAATATCTGCCCAGGCATTTACGATCCACTGGCAAATGTTGGCGTATGTCGTCCGGCGCTGTCTGCCCGTCTTAGTGAAGGTGTGTTCGCCTTCGGAGCTGTGTGAAAAAAGCCACCCGGCCTCTTCGCGTAAACTTCCCTTAACCACTCGCTCATCTTTTCTTCATCCATCCATCCCTTCGAGTTAGCTTTTATGATGACGCCGGCTGGAAAGGTCTCTTTTGGCAAGGTCTTCCTTTTGAATATCACCATGGGTGGAAGTTAGCATGGCAAGCTAGAACCACAGTGAAGGATGACTTCTCATTCCCTGTGGTGCGAATATTCACCGTACGTGCTCCCGTTCCACAGTGCGGTTCACAGGAATATCAGTTGCTGTGAAATACGGTAGTAATCCGTGTGCGGATGGAGAGATTGCGTCTTTTTATGAACCGGATCCTTGTCGCTTAGTAGGAGCCATTTTGTGGTCTTTACAGATGTAAACAGGAAATGAAACGTACGGTGATATCCGCGCGTTTTTTCTTCTTCTTCCGGGGGCGGGTGGTTGCTTACAGTAGAAGAAGAAGCGCTTCCTGTTCTATGGGGGCGGGTGCTTTCCTTGGCGGTTGCTTGCGTAGAAGAAGAAGCGCTTCCTTTTCTACCGGGAAAAAAGATGGCGGCTGTTTACCGAAGTTGCGAGATCGAAACTTTATGAAAATGAATCGTAATAAAGCGCACCGGGTTATAAGGCGCACTGTCAGCTTTTGAGAAAATTTGTGGTTTTTAGGTGCGCCTTATAGTGCGGAAAATACGGTATGCCTTCATTCTTCATGTGTGCTGAAATGAAACATGATCTTTTAATTAATTGTGACCACACAGAACAATTGTATTCCTTGACATCCAAGATTAATTATTGTGCCGTCCAATGCTACAAGACAATAAACTAAGCGCTTGACTCTGTTTACTTTGAGGGGAAATCTCCGCAGCAATGTCCGAATTGTTAGGCCGCCATGATTATCAAGCCAAATGATAGGCCGCCATGATTATCACAGCAAATGACGCTAGTGCGCATGCGCCTGACTTCCTGTTGCCTCAAATACATTAATAAATGACGGGGATTCGGTAATCAGAAAAGTAGGTCGAGGGCGGTCACAGCATGTTGTTGCCGCAAATGTTGGTCAATTTTATAGGGCATTACGGCAAATGAGAGGGCGGTCGCAGCTTTTGCCACAGTTGCCGTGGTTAAATTTGAGTCCTGCAGTAGATAACAAGCTGTATTGAGATTGGTTAACCAGCATTGAAACAAAAAGACTATTCATCTACCGTATTTTCCGCACTATAAGGCGCACCGGATTATTAGCCGCACCTTCAATGAATGGCATATTTCATAACTTTGTCCACCAATAAGCCGCCCCGGACTATAAGCCGCGCCTACGCTGCGCTAAAGGGAATGTCAAAAAAACAGTCAGATAGGTCAGTCAAACTTTAATAATATATTAAAAACCAGCGTTCTAACAACTCTGTTCACTCCCAAAATGTACGCAAATGTGCAATCACAAACATAGTAAAATTCAAAATAGTGCAGAGCAATAGCAACATAATGTTGCTCGAACGTTAATGTCACAACACACAAAATAAACATAGCGCTCACCTTCTGAAGTTATTCTTCATTCGTAAATCCTTCGAATTCTTCGTCTTCGGTGTCCGAATTGAAAAGTTGCGCAAGCGTGGGATGCAAAATGGCCGGTTCCGTCTCGCAGAAGTCATCGGAGTCAGTGTCGCTGTTGTTGTCCAGTAGTTCTGTGAATCCTGCCTTCCGGAAAGCTCGGACCACAGTTGTGACCGAAATATCTGCCCAGGCATTTACGATCCACTGGCAAATGTTGGCGTATGTCGTCCGGCGCTGTCTGCCCGTCTTAGTGAAGGTGTGTTCGCCTTCGGAGCTGTGTGAAAAAAGCCACCCGGCCTCTTCGCGTAAACTTCCCTTAACCACTCGCTCATCTTTTCTTCATCCATCCATCCCTTCGAGTTAGCTTTTATGATGACGCCGGCTGGAAAGGTCTCTTTTGGCAAGGTCTTCCTTTTGAATATCACCATGGGTGGAAGTTAGCATGGCAAGCTAGAACCACAGTGAAGGATGACTTCTCATTCCCTGTGGTGCGAATATTCACCGTACGTGCTCCCGTTCCACAGTGCGGTTCACAGGAATATCAGTTGCTGTGAAATACGGTAGTAATCCGTGTGCGGATGGAGAGATTGCGTCTTTTTATGAACCGGATCCTTGTCGCTTAGTAGGAGCCATTTTGTGGTCTTTACAGATGTAAACAGGAAATGAAACGTACGGTGATATCCGCGCGTTTTTTCTTCTTCTTCCGGGGGCGGGTGGTTGCTTACAGTAGAAGAAGAAGCGCTTCCTGTTCTATGGGGGCGGGTGCTTTCCTTGGCGGTTGCTTGCGTAGAAGAAGAAGCGCTTCCTTTTCTACCGGGAAAAAAGATGGCGGCTGTTTACCGAAGTTGCGAGATCGAAACTTTATGAAAATGAATCGTAATAAAGCGCACCGGGTTATAAGGCGCACTGTCAGCTTTTGAGAAAATTTGTGGTTTTTAGGTGCGCCTTATAGTGCGGAAAATACGGTATGCCTTCATTCTTCATGTGTGCTGAAATGAAACATGATCTTTTAATTAATTGTGACCACACAGAACAATTGTATTCCTTGACATCCAAGATTAATTATTGTGCCGTCCAATGCTACAAGACAATAAACTAAGCGCTTGACTCTGTTTACTTTGAGGGGAAATCTCCGCAGCAATGTCCGAATTGTTAGGCCGCCATGATTATCAAGCCAAATGATAGGCCGCCATGATTATCACAGCAAATGACGCTAGTGCGCATGCGCCTGACTTCCTGTTGCCTCAAATACATTAATAAATGACGGGGATTCGGTAATCAGAAAAGTAGGTCGAGGGCGGTCACAGCATGTTGTTGCCGCAAATGTTGGTCAATTTTATAGGGCATTACGGCAAATGAGAGGGCGGTCGCAGCTTTTGCCACAGTTGCCGTGGTTAAATTTGAGTCCTGCAGTAGATAACAAGCTGTATTGAGATTGGTTAACCAGCATTGAAACAAAAAGACTATTCATCTACCGTATTTTCCGCACTATAAGGCGCACCGGATTATTAGCCGCACCTTCAATGAATGGCATATTTCATAACTTTGTCCACCAATAAGCCGCCCCGGACTATAAGCCGCGCCTACGCTGCGCTAAAGGGAATGTCAAAAAAACAGTCAGATAGGTCAGTCAAACTTTAATAATATATTAAAAACCAGCGTTCTAACAACTCTGTTCACTCCCAAAATGTACGCAAATGTGCAATCACAAACATAGTAAAATTCAAAATAGTGCAGAGCAATAGCAACATAATGTTGCTCGAACGTTAATGTCACAACACACAAAATAAACATAGCGCTCACTTTCTGAAGTTATTCTTCATTCGTAAATCCTTCGTCTTCGGTGTCCGAAGTGAAAAGTTGGGCAAATTTACGATCCACTGGCAGATGTTGGCGTCGTCTGGCGCTGCCTCCTCGTCTTAGTGAAGGTGTGTTCGCCTTCTGTCATCCATTGTTCCCACGCAGTTAGCAGTCTAGCTTCGAATGCCCTGTTGACACCAATATCTAGCGGCTGGAGGTCTTTTGTCAATCCACCCGGAATGACGGCGAGTATTGAATTAAGCGCGTAAGCGTGTCTCTCAATGTGCTGTTATGAGCTAGCAAATATAACAACTACACTACCCAGCATGCAACGATAGTTACGAGCATGCGCGGTAGCCCTGAGAAGCGTTGTATGCTGGCAGTTAGAATGTGGTTATGAGCACGCTGTGAGTAAACGTTGAGAACTCAGTTAACACGCCTCGTCTGCATTATTTATAATTAGACAGACAACACACTTAATAGGAGCCATTTTGGGGTCTTTACATAAACACACAAATGGAAATGAAACGTCACATATCCCAGCATGCACCGCGCGCTTCTTCTACGGGGAAAAAAGATGGCGGCTGTTTACCGTAGTTGCGAGACCTAAACTTTATGAAAATGAATCTTAATATTTATCCATATATAAAGCGCACCGGGTTATAAGGCGCACTGTCAGCTTTTGAGAAAATTTGTGGTTTTTAGGTGCGCCTTATAATGCGGAAAATACGGTAACTCAAATTTCTGGCCCTATATTTCCCCTAACTTTATTGTTTTGGGGCTAATTATATTCAATGTGTCGTGTTGTTAGCTATTTATTTTCGGAATACCCTATTTTAATCACCCATGGGCTTGTGTACATAAACGGCCAAATTGGTTAACAACACTCAGTCTCCTGCTCGCTTGGTTAACGCCTGGTCAGAGTGTCTGTGGGCTTGCAGATGGGCAGTAAATCAAGCTGACTGAAGCAAAAAGGAACAAGCCACTTCAAAAAGGCTTGTCACCAGCGTTGGTTTTACAATTACCAAATGCCCATTACACGGGTACCTGACAAAGCTACAGTTTAAGACGTTTCAAACGAGCAACACATGTTCAGTTTGTTTGCATTTGTGTGGTTTCAAGACACCGTGCGTGTCCGAGTGCTGAGCGCGGGCAGACAGACGCAGGATAGACTAGAAGCCAATGTAAAAAATGCACGCTTTGTCCGGATCTGGCAGACGTGCTGCTCCTCCATGACACCAATGTAGCTGTGACAAAAAGAGCCATTGATATAATCTTCGACCATGACAAGCATTAAAGCGCCTAATTCTGCCCACTTCTGTATTAAGCAACGCTAAAGCTGATTTCAATTGCCATCCCCCCAGTGGGGGGGCAGCATGGAAACAGACATACAAGGGTGGAAGGAAAGAAGCGGAATCTCGCTGGCAGGCAGAGTGGAGCACCAACCCTCAACCCGTTTACTCAGATTAGGGGGCGGATGAAAGACTGGAATTAATCTGGGCCACTGGGCAAGGGTGGGGATTATGGCACGGTGGCACTGTGTGGTACTTTGCCCTCACCAACACATACCTAAAATGTTGCGATCAAATTACCTTTTCTGAGATAATAAAAGGCCGCTTGGGGGAAGCGATCTTGAAAAGAAGTGTGCCATACTATGAAAAGCTAAAGGTTTTACCAAACAAACAACATAAGTTCCACATACCATCAGTATAAGACTTCCAAAACTACTACGACTAGTATCATTCACTCACATTCATGAGAGACAACAACGGTTACTTTGGGACAAATTATGATCCCATCCCTCCAGGACCTGTTCTCCTCCAGGACCAGGAGGCGTGTGGGTCGGATCACAGCTGACTCTTCTCACCCTGGACACAAACTATTCTCCCCTCTCCCCTCAGGCAGGAGACTACGGTCCATCCAGACCCACACCTCCCGCCACCTGAACAGTTTTTTCCCCTCGGCCATCAGGCCCATGAACAATAACAAGATCGGATAGCTCAGTTACAGCTCTTTTTATTACCAAATCTGTGTTATATGTGTTTTATGTTGCTCGATTGCACCAAGTAAAATTCCTAGTTTGTGAACCCGTTCTCAAACAATGGCAAAAAAAACTATTCTGATTCTGATTCTGATTCTGATCCAAAACCTTATATTTCTAAGTCTACATTTTAGAAGCTGCATGGGTGCTAAACAGATCCAACTTTAGTGAAACACTGAGCAGTATTGCCAAGTGCTGAACAAGATATACAAACTATCAACAGAACAAAACAATCACTTACTGTACAATGTCTGCTCTCACTAGGATGCCAACTGATGGGATATTTATATATTTCCATTTAGATGAATAATTGATCATAATTCTTACACAGGTAAAAAAAATAAAAGAGGGGACCACCAACAAGTGCTTTTCTCGCAATCTCCGCGTATAAATTGGATGCCAAAGTTGACCAACTTCTCAGTTTATGGCCACAACCTTCTACTATGCAAGTGAAAGGCATGATTTATAATGTAGAATTAACTTTTACCAACTCGGAGGCGATGCAGCAGTTCACCGGCTCATTTTGTCAATATAGCAGCATAAGCTAGTTAGCTCTCTGTGATCATGACGTTTGTCTGCGTTAGCGCTTATAATAACATACCTGGTTAATAGTCAGGTCACAAGATGTAAATGGAGTATTGTTGGCATTTTTTTGGATAGGTGTCTAGAGGGTTTTCTGGGCACAATAGATGACTTCCATAAGCTGCGTTGTTAGCCACCACGTACTTTACGAATGAGAATGCATAAAAAAAGAAAACAAATATGTGTTCTTGTCTTACATAAGGATTGTGAATGATGGGCAAAATTTCACCCCAAAAAGTGCAGTTCCTCTTTAAGTACTGCAGAACTTCAGTGACTAACACATTTGAACAGTCATATCAGTTGGATAATGCAAGTGATGCATTGTTTGACCAGTGGTTGGATAAGTAGCCTTTCAAACAAACTGTAATGTATTGCATGATGGGAAATAGTGGTGAGTGGAATAGCTCTCAAGCGAAAAGCCCTTGAGTTTAAACAATTCAGCGGAAAAAACATGCATCTACTTTAGACAGTAAATTCTGGAATATAAGCTGCTACTTTTTTCCTACACCATACATTTTATAATACAGAGTGGCTAATTTATGGATTTTTCTTTGCTGGAGGCTATAAAATAAATAATTGTATTAAAAAAACAAGCAAAAACACAGAGAGGGTGTTTTTTTTGTGCTATGGCACCATTTTTTCTGCAGGTGTTGTAGTGTCCTTCCATTTACCGGCAGAGTTTTTTTTTGTTGACCCAAACCGAAGTGTCGTTCAGTCTTCTAGCCATCCGTAGCGTTTCTACTCGTATGGATTCTTCATTCATCCCTCCAAGCAACGTTTGTAAGTTAGACAGTATAACTAAAACTGGTGATACATACTAAACCGTCCCAAGTGTGATGTCTGCAGGAGTGTTTTTGTGCATATTTGTACGCGCTATCGTAATTTAATGAAGCTAGCTTTGTTAGCATTAGCTAATATGCTAACACTTTTACGAGTGTCTTTGTTAGTATTATTAACTTACAATGGCATTATTTTTGTTTTGTTTCAGTTTCTCAAATTCCACAGAAAATTCACCAAGACGTCACCGTGGACTTGTTGAGTCTGTTTAGCTCATTGGAGAGCTCGCTTCCGCAGCTTGTGGGTCCATGACATTGACTTCTGTTTTGTTTGATCAGCCACTTTACTGCCGTGTTACAGACACCATAAGGAAACACGCTATGTAAATAAACATTTACAAAATATTTCTGTGTAAATAACTAATTTCGCAATATATATTTCCGGCTAAAATATCCCAGTGTGCTCTATAGTCCGAAAAGTACGGTTCTTGCATGAAAATATGAAACGTCTGAACCACAGTCATGCACGAAGTCCTTATGTTGCAAGACTCAAACTAATCTTATAAAATATCAGCTTAGTCATTATCTAAAGCATTAAGTTTACAAGTGTTTTGTTGTTTTGTGGTATGTGAAGGCGACCACAGAACCAATGTGGGCTCAGCGCAATATGACAAAATATAGACCATCTCTAAGTGAAGCGACTCACCTCCCAAGCAAAAATCCCTGTCTGCATGTTTGTCATTCTATTTAACAGTCACCGTCAAAGTTAAGGGTAAGTAGACAACTTATTGTTTGTACCTTTACTATTGACAGTGGTAAATGTATATGTAGAACATATGCTGATTATTGGAATGCCCATGATACTGGGCATTAAATATTACAATTTTGCGCTCACAATATGATTTATCAGGACTGAAACTGTTCCTTGGCCGTTATTTTGCGTCTTTATTTAGCACATTTAAATGTTAACACAAACTGCCAAAACAAATGGTTGTGCCACGGTCAAATAAGCCGCCTTAATGCACTGGCTTACCTGGGCTAATGCCCAGGGGCCCCCACCCAATCAGGGCCCCCTGTTTTTGACAACGGAATGCAATGATTGGCTGCATTGTTTATTCCTAGTGCGCCGAGCGGGGATTGATCCCGGGTCGCCGGTGTGAGAGGCGAACGTGCTGACTTCTTAAAGTTGACTTTGTTTTCTCATGTAGGAAGTATATTATTAACATATTTACAATATGAAAAATAAAAAAGACTCACAATATGCAGTTGTTTTGCGTCTGGATCATTCCAGCACATGCTCACATTTAAAAAGTAGGTTATATTGTAGAACACATTGCAAGACAGCTTCAAAAATGCTCAGAAAATGTGGTACCTGTTACAATTGTTTGCCGCATGTTTTAAAACATAGCAAAACGCCACACGGTCAAATGGACGTGGCGGGAAATGAGTGTCTCCATGGTCACAGCCGTAAAGTATATGCAAAATCCTCATTCAAATGCACTTGTTATCAATTGTGCACGCAGTTTTAGTAGATCACCTGCAACACACCCACTCATAGTGCATGCAGTTGTATAGTTTTCTCATGCTGTTTAGTGCATGTTATTTGGATCTTAGTTGCTCAGGCCCGAAGTCTTTATGCGAGGCGACATGCCCTTCAAGCGGTGATTTATTTTTCTTCTCCCCTCACGACCGTTACTTTTCAGCTGAGTTCCAACTGATGACATATTATACTGTTTTGACGTTGTACTTTGACAGTTAACGGTCAGGAATGTTAATGTTCCTCAAAACAATAACTGCATGGTTAAGGTGGCGTTAGTTGGAACCGAAAACAGACTAATTCTGTTTTCAATATAGCCTATAAGAAAATATTATTCTACATTAAAATAAATCAAGAGGTGGATTTGGTTAGGTTCCAGAATGGATTGTGGATTTGACCTCAGAGGTTCTACTGGACTTAAGTGCCGCTATAATGCTACCTAATCCATATCTACCCTCATTAACTCCTCCACTGATGACAAACTGTAGTATTAGACTAAATTGGGGGTTGAGTTCAGTTCAAAGACATGTCGACAGGACAAGTTGGACTCTTCCAAATGCTCGATGGCAACTCTACAGTCTGAGACGTGGCGCTCCAGTGATTCATAACGACGTGTACGTTGCTCAGCGTAACAGATTGGTGTGTATTCCTTTAACATTTTTCCATGTCTTGTCTCACGTAAGACCTCCCCTTGGTGGAGGTGAGCTTCGCGAGTTGTTTTGATCACTGAGTCAGTTTGTAAAGTGCCTTTAGGGTAGATGTGAGTTCAGCCTTCCCCCAAATCTACCCACGTACCCCTAAGGCAAAGCTCTGAATGTCTTTAAAGGGGTAATGGGGAGACGTGCCAGAGAAATGGAGCATGCTGACTTTCCTTTAGTCCTCCTCAACTTCTCCCACTTCCATTGTACATCCACACGTCTTATAAAAGTGGAATCTTGCACATTTTTACCTAATTCAAGTCGAAAAAACTGTGGTCTTGGCTGTGCTCGGTCTCGGACAAAGAGTGATATCTGTGGGGTCTGCGCTCCCATCAAAGACTCTCTTGTCAGGGGAGGCCCAGGGAGAGCGCTGGGGGAGCACCCGCCGGCTCAAAGGCCAGGTCATTTATCATAATCGACCAAATGAAAGAACCCAAATAGCTTTGGCTTCCATCTCTTCTTCCTCGTCTTCTCTTTGCGTCTTTCACTTTGGCTCCCACTTCTCTCCTTTCCTCGGCCTTTGTGCAAATCCAGTGGGAATATGGTAATAGCACTTAGCTGACGTTGCTTGTAGCAACATGGTAGATTGGCGGTTTGGAACTGGGGGCCTCTCACGCTGGCGGCCTGGTCCTTTTTCTTTTTTTTTTTCCAGTATTCCGCCAGACGATTTGTCAGGCCGCGGTGGCAGAAGTCGAGCCCCTCAGGGTGAAAGGCTGTGACCCCAGGAGTGCCGCATGTGTATTTGTGTGCGTACTGGTAAGCGCCGCTCCGGTCTTAATGGACCTGAGCCCAAAAGAATGGCCATCCATTGGCCGGTTTGGGACCACAAAAGCCTCATCTGCATACTTCAGGTAGCGACACCGTGATAGGAGCTGACAGGGCCGTGAAAGACTCAATGGTGCTTGGGTGGGACGGAGGGGAGAATCTCTCAATGCGCCCTAATGGGAATGTTGACCACTTGCCATCACTCTGACTGAGAAAAAAATCAATGGCAATTTATCCATCTCAACATAATAAAGAAACAAAACAATCAAAAATGGCTTTATTTACCCATCTGTGTGCATGCACCCCGTGCACCTTTGTGTATAAGCTGCTGGCCTGTATATGAGCAGGGCAGTGCACACACACACACACACACACACATACATAAACACATACATACACACAATGACGGCTGACACATTGGGCGAGTTCCTGGCAGTGCTTCTCTCTCGCGCTCTCTCCCTTTGTCATTAAAGAAGGAAACGTGTTCTCGCTCGGTTTGTTTGTTTACTGGTTTCCACTCCTCCTCGGGGAGTCAGGAACAAAAAACAAAATTTGTTCTCAGCTGGCCGCCTGCCTCGTCCCTGAACACTTCCTCCTTCTCTTGCTTCCCCTCCTCTCGCTCTCGCAGCATGGATGAGTAGATTACATATGCTTCCTTTCTGAATGAGTTCACTTGTAAATAATGGATTTGATTTATGGTGCGTTTGTGTAAGTCTCAAGTTTTTTTCCACCCCCCCTCCGTCAGAGAGTCACAGTAAGGGGGTTTGGTTTGCCTCAGCGGGGCAGCGGAGGTAAGATGAGATGGGTATCTGAGGATACATTTGGGATTGACTGCTTGGATGACTGTGCTAAGAAAAAACGATAAATATAAAATATAGATAATGTTTTTTTAAATACACAGTCACCAGCAGACTTTTCACTGGATACACCTGTACAATGTGGCAATACTACAACCATGCCTACTATTAAAACATTAGCAGATATATGTTTCTTATTAGGGACCGCAATGTCCCTTTGGGACAGAGGACCCTATTGTAATTGTAAGGTTTTATTAGGGCCCGCAATGGCCCATTGCAAAAGGACTCCCACAGGGAGTCCTTATGCAATGGGACATAAGGACCTATTGTTATTCTAAGAAAATTACCTTTTTAAAAAAAAACAAACCCCAAAACTCAAAATTGCGCTCTAGCGCCCCCTAGGAAAAAAAAAACTAGACTGCCTATATCTCCCACTAGGAAGATCGGAGAGACATGAAACAAAAACCTTTATGTAGGTCTGACTCAGACCTACTTTTCATAATTGTATATCATCGGGCAGAAATCTACAGGAAGTTGGCTATTCCCCCTTCAAGACAAAAAAGTACTAAAAAACCACACTTTTGGCTCTTTGAGCTGCATTTTGACCCCCTTAACATGCTTCAAAACTCACCAAACTGAACGCACACATCAGGACTGGTAAATACTGTGATCTAATAAAAAACCTAACCCCAAATTCAAAAATTGCGCTCTATAGCAATTTTTGAATAAAACAGAGAAATAACTGCTCCTCGGAAGAAAAAAATTACAAAACTGCCTGTAACTCCCACTGGGAAGGTCGGAGAGACATGAAACAAAAACCTCTATGTAGGTCTCACTTAGACCTACATTTCATAAATTGACAACCCCCAGCAAAAATATACAGGAAGTTTGCTATTCCCCCTTCAACACAACATTTTTGTAAAAACCCGTCCCCTTTCTTCAAACATTATCTCCTCTGAGCGCGTTTGTTGTTTCGGCTTCAAACTAACACAGGAGAGAGATTGAACCCTTCTGATTAAAAGTTGGTGAAAGAGTTGTGATACCTGCTCCGGTTTTGATTTTATGACTCTTCAAAGACCCGCTTTTTTTAAGATGGCTGCTCAAAAGCAGGAAGCACCAACTTGCCCACACAATGCAGACAAGGTAGGTACACTAGACAAAAGTCTTGGGACACTTTGGACTAAAAGTAGACAAAAGTATTGGGACACTTAGGACTAGCACCTGCCAAATACGCGGGCCCGTCCAACGCTGCTTGCAGCTTTAATTATTATTATTATACCGGCCGCCTCTTTGAGCTGTAATTTGACCCTCTTAACATGCTTCAAAACTCACCATATTTGACACACACATCAGGACTGGCAAAAATTGCAATCTAATAAAAAACCAAACCCCAAAACTCAAAATTGCGCTCTAGCGCCACCTAGTAAAAAACACAGACAAAACTACTTGTAACTTCCGGTAGAAATGTCGTAGAGACATGAAACAAAAACCTCTATGTAGGTCTGACTTAGACCTAGATTTCATAAATTGACATCTTACAGCAAAAATCAACAGGAAATTGGCAATTCTCCCTTCAAAACAAAAGTTTACTAAAAACAGTCACTTTTGCCTCTTTGAGCTGTAATTTGACCCCCTTAACATGCTTCAAAACTCACCAAACTGGACACACACATCAGGACTGGCAAAAATTGCGATCTAATAAAAAAACCCAACCCCAAATCTCAAAATTGCGCTCTAGCGCCTCCTAGGAAGAAAACACAGACACAACTGCTCCTAGGAAGAAAACTCAGACAAAACTGCCTGTAACTTCCAGTAGGAATGTCTTAGAGACATGAAACAAAAACCTCTATGTAGGTCTCACTTAGACCTACATTTCATATACCGACAACCCCCAGCTAAAATCAACAGGAAGTTTGCAATTCCCCCTTCAAAACAAAAGTTTTGTAAAAACCGGTCACCTTTTTTCAAACATTATCTCCTCTGAGTGCGTTTGTCGTGTCGGCTTCAAACTAGCACAGGAGAGAGATTGAACCCTTCTGATTAAAACTTGACGAAAGAGTTTTAATTACTGCTCCGGTTTGGATTTTATGTGCCGTCAAAGTCGGTCCCGTCCATCGCTGCTTGCAGCTTTAATTGTAGTTTGTTCTTGTAGGTTTCAAGGAACTTGGAAAAAATTAGTACCCAAAGTCCCAGATTTGGTTATGGTTATGGTTTTAGTTTATTTTGAACATTCATACAATTGCAACATGATACATCACTATTGCCAGTTTCATGTTCGAAAAGGAACCAGAATCAGAATCAGAATCAGAATCAGAATCAGCTTTATTGTCATTACGCAGGGTAACGAGATTGAGGCCATTCCATACAGTGCGATGTGTGCATGCAAGAAAACAATGTGTAAATATATGAACATATAAAAAAATATAGGAATAGGAAGAAGCAGAGCTTTTTTAATACAACCCCTTTTCCATTATTTATCAAAAGCACACTTTCGTTCATTTCCTGTTCTCAATTTATTCACAATATACTCCATAAATAAATAAAAATACAAAAATAAATAATGACGAGTGATGTAAGCCCAGAGTGTGTGTGTATATATATATATATATATATATATATATGTGTGTGTGTGTGTGTGTGTAAATACAGTACAGGCCAAAAGTTTGGACACACCTTCTCATTCACAACACAACTGATGGTCCCAACCCCATTGTTAAAGTAAGAAATTCCACTAATCAACCCTGACAAGGCACACCTGTGAAGTGAAAAACCATTTCAGGTGACTACCTCCGGAAACTCATGCAGAGAATGCCAAGAGTGTGCAAAGCAGTATACAGAGATAAGGGTGGCTATTTTGAAGACACTAGAATATAAAACATGTTTTCAGTTATTTCACCTTTTTTTGTTAAGTACATAACTCCACATTTGTTCATTCATAGTTTTGATGGCTTCAGTGACAATCTACAATGTAAATAGTCATGAAAATAAAGACAATTGAATGAGAAGGTGTGTCCAAACTTTTGGCCTGTACTGCATAATCCATCTTAAAGATGGATGTGATCATGTAGTCCAAATAGAGGTTAAAACTAATGGCAGCGAACCAAACCAAATAAAAGCCGGTTCAGCATAGTTGGGACACGTGCATATTATCAATCAATCTATATAGTCCTAATCAAGTGTGTTTCAAAGGGCTTCCCAAACTCACAATGGCATCCCCTGATCTAAGCCCATATGCGGGCAAGAAACAACTTAAAAAACAACACAAAAATACTGAGGATGGCATCGCAGATGTAGGGACCCGCCTTTCAGGGTGACCGGCTGCAATGGATGTCGAGCGAATTGTTAAATTAATATACAAAGTGGTTTCTTGAGGTACATGTTTCCTCGTGCAGGGATGGGGAGGTTAGAGGGGTGGGAGATGTGGTATCCATTGCAGTGCAGCAAACAGTAGGGTTTTCTAACGTTTGGCCTGTAGATATAACTAAAGAAGGTAAATACAACATAAAAAAAACAAACATCTACAATACACATCAGTATTATGTGTATTATATTTGATTCATGTTTTTTTTCAATAGTTTTTGCAATGTTCTCACTTAAGTTAAGCCCATAATATTATATGTCCAGTACACATTTAGAATATAAGTTGTGCTACCAAACCATCATTTTTAAAAAGCGAATCAATCACATTTGGATTAATCATGATTAATCACAGGTTATTACTTACTTTATTTAAATGAACAAAAAAAACGACCCCAAAATTTGGACACAACGGCAATTTTAATGTCAGACTAGCCAGGAACATTTTTAAATGTTTGTTTGGATGCACTTAATTTATTTCCTCAAAACTTTTTTTAATCTATATTCCATCCAAGGTGTATTTTGGAGTGATATTTCCCAGCAAGCACAAGTTTCCTCACTCATCTTTGCATTGACGAATGCATTGACCTGATCACTGAGCTTACAACAACCAGCACAGCCTTTCAGGTAACCACCCACGGTCAAGGTAAAGCAGCATGTACAGTCAAACTAAATTGTAATAATAATAATAATAATGGATTAGATTTTATATCGCGTTTTTTCTATTATTAGATACTCAAAGCGCTCACAGAGAAGTGGGAACCCATCATTCATTCACACCTGGTGGTGGTAAGCTACATTTGGAGCCACAGCTGACCTGGGGTAGACTGACGGAAGCGAGGCTGCCAGTTTGCGCCTACGACCCCTCCGACCACCACCATTCATTCATTCACCAGTGTGAGTGGCACCGGGGGCAAGGGTGAAGAGTCCTGCCCAAGGACACAACGGCAGCGATTTGGATGTCAAGAGGCGGGGAGCGAACCTGCATCCCTCAGGTTTCTGGCACCGCCGCTCTGCCCACTACGCCAGGGGTGCTCACACTTTTTCTGCAGGCGAGCTACTTTTCAATTGATCAAGTCGTGGGGATCTACCTCATTCATATATATAATTTATATTTACTTATTTATGAAATATATGTTTTTGTTAACAAGTTAAAGGTGTTTAATGATAATGCAAGCATGTTTAACACATAAAGTTAATATTGTTAATACATTAAAGGTGTTTAATGATAATACAAGTATGTTTAATACATATAGTTAATATTGTTAACAAGTTAAAGGTGTTTAAAGATAATGCAAGCATGTTTAACACATATAGTTAATATTGTTAACAAGTTAAAGGTGGTTAAAAATGATACAAGCATGTTTAACACAAATAGTTAATATTGTTAACAACTTAAAGGTGTTTAAAGATAATACAAGCATGTTTAACACATATAGTTAATATTGTTAACAACTTAAAGGTGTTTAAAGATAATACAAGCATGTTTAACACATATAGTTAATATTGTTAACAAGTTAAAGGTGGTTACAGATAATACAAGCATGTTTAACACATATAGATTCCTTTCTTTCATGAAGACAAGAATATAAGTTGGTGTATTACCTGATTCTGATGACTTGCATTGATAGGAATCAGACAGTGGTGCTGATAATGTCTGCATTTTCGAATGGAGGAGAAAAAAAGTCCTCCTTTCTGTCCAATACCACATGAAAGTGGTTGGTTTTTGGCATCTTATTTGTCCAGCTTCCGTACTCCTTTGTATACACTTTACAAGAAATTCATTGTCGGCAAACTCCGTAGCTTGCTAGCTTGTGCACGCCAGCTTTCTGAGACTCTTACTTTGGTAACGCAGGCAGGATGAAGCAGAGCTTTTATTGTGCAACTGTGCAGTCGGTCTTTGGAGTTTTGACGACAGGTACGGCGCCAGAGTCTGTTGAAATAAAGTGTTTCTCGCCTTCCAGTCGGTAATTTTAATGAGCTGGCAGCAGCCAGCGTCATCTCAGAAGACCCTCGGGTGCCGTGAATGTCAATCAAGTGACGAAAGTGACGTCATAGTGAAGATTTATGATCGCTCATTTTTAGGACTATTTTTTTAATGCCTGGCTGGTGATCGACTGACACACCCTCCGAGATCGACCGGTAGATTGCGGTCGACGTAATGAGCACCCCTGCACTACGCCATACCGCCCCAAACTGTGTGATTAATCTGCAAATATACATGATTAATGCAATACTTTTTTGTGATTAATTACATGAGTTGTGATGAGGTGGCGACTTGTCTAGGGTGTACCCCGCCTTCCGCCCGATTGTAGCTGAGATAGGCTCCAGCGCCCCCCGTGACCCCAAAGGGAATAAGCGGTAGCAAATGGATGGATGGATACATGAGTTAACTCGTAATTGTTTTATTCATAGCAAAATGTTTGTGATTTTTTTTATTTTAATAGCAGGTATAATTGAAAAATAATCAGAATCACAATCGCAATCAGAATATGTGTATTGTCATTGCATGGATACAACGAAATTGAACAGCAATCCAGCTCAGTGCTTTTCAAACAACCTACATAAAATACTCTCAGACAACAAACAATAATACACATTTTAAAAATATAATACCAATGTTAAAAATATATTGCGCAGCAGATCTCTATCAGAGTTAAGCAAGTTAATAAAGTGGTGAGTGTCCAGGTAAGTGCAGAGTTTAGGGCAATAACAGCTCTAGGATAGAAACTGTTCTCTCTGGACACAACTTCTCCCAGTGTTTTGTCACTTCCTTGTGACATTTCCAACAAAGAGATACATCTATTCACCAAATTTTAACATCACTTTACATCTGTAGTTCAGGATTGTTGCAGTCCTTACAGGTTAGGGACGGCGTGGCACAGTGGGAGAGTGGCCGTGCGCAACCCAAGGGTCCCTGGTTCAATCCCCACCTAGTACCAACCTCGTCATGTCCGTTGTGTCCTGAGCAAGACACTTCACCCTTGCTCCTGATGGGTGCTGGTTAGCGCCTTGCATGGCAGCTCCCTCCATCAGTGTGTGAATGTGTGTGTGAATGGGTAAATGTGGAAGTAGTGTCAAAGCGCTTTGAGTACCTTGAAGGTAGAAAAGCGCTATACAAGTACAACCCATTTATCATTTATTTATCATAAATGGCAACAATTCGGCGGGATAGCTTGGTTGGTAGAGAGGCCGTGCCAGCAACTTGAGGGTTCCAGGTTCGATTCCCGCTTACACCATCCTAGTCCCTGCCATTGTGTCCTTGGGCAAGACACTTTACCCACCTGCTACCAGTGCCACCCATACTGGTTTAAATGTACCTTAGATATTGGGTTTCACTATGTAAAGCGCTCGCTTTGAGTCACTAGAGAAAAGCGCTATATAAATATAAATTCACTTCACTTCACTTCAACAACTCGACCAAATACTATTCTGCGAGTCAGTGACAGAGGCATTGTACTGAGTGAACAAGTCAAGGCTAAATTACGGCAATAATGTATTCAATGAAAACTGCTTTATTATTGTTTGGGTGGGAACAAAGGGATTCTAATCTCTACAAATTGTACTTGTATGAGTTAACACCTATGGACAGAATAATGGGTTAAGGCGGGGGTCGGCAACCCACGGCTCTCGAGCCGCATGCGGCTCTTTAGCGGAGCCTTAGTGGCTCCCTGTAGCTTTTTAAAAAAGGTATGAAAATGGAAAAGATGGTGGAAAAATATAATTTTGGTTTTAACATTGTTTCTGTAGGAGAACAAACATGACACAAACCTTCCTAATTGTTAGAAATCCCACTGTTTATATTAAACACGCTTCACCGATGAGAGGATTTGGCGAGCGCCGTTATATCCTACTCATTCCGGCGGTCCTTGAACGCACCATAGTATGTTTACATCTAAAACTTTCTTCGACGTTGCCACAGTAAGACGTTTTTTACGCCACTCCTTGTTTGTCTCATTTTGTCCACCAAACGTTTTATACTGTGCAGGAATGCACAAAGGTGAGCTTTGTTGATGTTATTGACCTGTTGGAGTGCTAATCAGGCATATTTGGTCACTGCATGACTGCAAGCTAATCAATGCTAGCATGCTATTTAAGCTAGCTGTATGTACATATTGCCTCAGTTTGTAGGTATATTTGAGCTCATTTAATTTCCTTTACTTATGTCCTCTTTGAATTTAATTTATATTTGCATGTCTCATGACACATCTGTATGTAATATTGGCTGCATTTCTGTTTGTGTGCCATGTTGTTCCAGACCACAGCAAACATTACCCAGCTTGCCAAATATTGTAATAAATCCAGTAGAAGAAGACAGCCTGCCGTTTCCTTTAACTTGGACACACACATATTTAACTAAGTCGTTTCCAGGAGTTTGTTCACCCTCTGAGAAGCCACACTTTTACTAATGTTTTCCAATGTTACAAAAATTGTTAGAATAAATATTACATTTCAACATTTCTATCAACAAAGATTAGCGTCAGCCTGCGAAACATTGTCATGTTGATAGTTAATAGCTAATATAGACATTTACACCATGTGTTGCCTTCATTATAAGACTTATATAAGGGTTTTAATTTTTTGCAGCTCCAGAAGGATGTTTTTTTTTGTACGTTTGGTCCAATAAGGCTCTTTCAACATTTTGGGTTGCCGACCTCTAGTTTAAGGTAGGAATATTTTTCGGACTATAAGTCGCAGTTTTTTTCATAGTTTGGCCGGGGGTGCGACTTATACTCAGGAGTGACTTATGTGTGAAATTCTTAACACATTACCGTAAAATATCAAATAATATTATTTAGCTCATTCACGTAAGAGACTAGACGTATAAGATTTCATGGGATTTAGCGATTAGGAGTGACAGATTGTTTGGTAAACGTATAGCATGTTCTATATGTTATAGTTATTTGAATGACTCTTACCATAATATGTTACGTTAACATACCAGGCACGTTCTCAGTTTGTTATTTATGCCTCATATAACGTACACTTATTCAGCCTGTTGTTCATTATTCTTTATTTATTTTAAATTGCCTTTCAAATGTCTATTCTTGGTGTTGGGTTTTATCAAATAAATTTCCCCCAAAAATGCGACTTACCATATTTTCCGCACTATAAGGCGCACCTAAAAACCACAAATTTTCTCAAAAGCTGACAGTGCGCCTTATAACCCGGTGCGCTTTATATATGGATAAATATTAAGATTCATTTTCATAAAGTTTGGGTCTCGCAACTACGGTAAACAGCCGCCATCTTTTTTCCCCGTAGAAGAAGCGCGCGGTGCATGCTGGGATATGTGACGTTTCATTTCCATTTGTGTGTTTATGTAAAGACCCCAAAATGGCTCCTATTAAGTGTGTTGTCTGTCTAATTATAAATAATGCAGACGAGGCGTGTTAACTGAGTTCTCAACGTTTACTCACAGCGTGCTCATAACCACATTCTAACTGCCAGCATACAACGCTTCTCAGGGCTACCGCGCATGCTCGTAACTATCGTTGCATGCTGGGTAGTGTAGTTGTTATATTTGCTAGCTCATAACAGCACATTGAGAGACACGCTTACGCGCTTAATTCAATACTCGCCGTCATTCCGGGTGGATTGACAAAAGACCTCCAGCCGCTAGATATTGGTGTCAACAGGGCATTCGAAGCTAGACTGCTAACTGCGTGGGAACAATGGATGACAGAAGGCGAACACACCTTCACTAAGACGAGGAGGCAGCGCCAGACGACGCCAACATCTGCCAGTGGATCGTAAATTTGCCCAACTTTTCACTTCGGACACCGAAGACGAAGGATTTACGAATGAAGAATAACTTCAGAAAGTGAGCGCTATGTTTATTTTGTGTGTTGTGACATTAACGTTCGAGCAACATTATGTTGCTATTGCTCTGCACTATTTTGAATTTTACTATGTTTGTGATTGCACATTTGCGTACATTTTGGGAGTGAACAGAGTTGTTAGAACGCTGGTTTTTAATATATTATTAAAGTTTGACTGACCTATCTGACTGTTTTTTTGACATTCCCTTTAGCGCAGCGTAGGCGCGGCTTATAGTCCGGGGCGGCTTATTGGTGGACAAAGTTATGAAATATGCCATTCATTGAAGGTGCGGCTAATAATCCCGTGCGCCTTATAGTGCGGAAAATACGGTATACTCCAGTGCGACTTATACTCCGAAAAATACGGAAGCTATGAAAGAATGGAATAGTGGTTGATAAAGAAATGACAGGGCAGAGCAGTGACCTACCCTAACATGCATGTTTGTGTATGAGTATAGGTAACTAGGCAGAGCTGGACTTTGATACAGGACAGGGGGATCTACAAAAAAGAAGGGGGGATGGGAAGTTAATGGAAGATGAATGGCCTGGAAGATAAATGCATGCAGGCCAGAGCAGGCCGACCCCCACTCTACACTGGCCCACTACCATGACATCAGAACAGAAGGGGAAAACATCTCCTCTTTGTGGAAGAACCTAATTGAATTTGTACCTTCCAAAAGAGGGCTAAATATGTTTGAACTGTCTCGCTGAGCCCACTGTGGCCCGATCGGGTTCTCACGGGAAACTGCTGCGAGCGGGATATCAAGCCTGCTGCATCGCAACTTCACTTTCCAAACTAATCTCATTTCTGGGCTCTTCTTTTCTTTCACTGCCCTCCCTCGCTCCATCTGTTCCGGCGCTCGCGAGGCCGTCACTCCCTGCTGTCCGGGCTCCGTGTCATTCCGGCTCCCGGTGTTCCCCGGGGATGATCCTTCTGACCTTCTCCCTGTCTTACTGGAATCTGACGTCAAAGGTCTTGTAGCCAAGAATGGAGTTTTGTTTAGTAACAAGGATGACCCTATGACTTTCCCGCTAGTCAGTGTCCCACTCACGCACCCTCTCTCTCCAGTTCTCATTTGCTCTCCATCCGTCCTCACCCTCGCATCACTGGATCTTCCTTTCTCTGCCCCTCGGTCTCGCCTCTTGTCTCCTCTCCCTGGCTATCTCATGTATTATTTCAGTCTTCAGGGGCTCAGGGTGGAAATGAAATATGGCGGCGAAGCCTCAATGGGCATGCTCATATTCTGTGTAATTACCTCAGGCCGAGGACCGGAGCTCGGCTCAGTATCTATAAATCTGTGCCTCTCTCTGGCCCCAGCCGCCTTTTGAAACTCTACCCTGCCGACGCATCGCGGTGAGACTCTGACCCATGACCTTTCACACCGCCGGGGCTGCTGGGAGTGACCTGTGACCCCGTGTTGGGCTCTCTCAGAGTCTGCTCAGTCTGACCCCTCTGAGCCTCGTGACCTCCTAAGTCACAGCTGTGCCTGATCTGTCCTTGGGGGCATAAGGGGGAACACGTCAAATGGGTAGGGGGGGTTCGGTGCGTGTGAGTTGATTTGTACGACCAAGTTTGTGTACGTCTTTACGTTGTCCTTGTATAGTGATGGTATATACGGGTCCCCAAACTTTTTGACTCGGGGGTCACATTAGGTTAAAACAATTTGGCCAAGGGCCGAACTATCTATTTGTATGTGTATGTATATATATATTTATATATAGCTGGGATAGGCTCCAGCACCCCCCCGAATCCCCGAGAGGAACAAATGGTAGCAAGTAGGTGGATGGATGGATGGATAGATGTATATATATATTGGATTTGGGGTTAAATCACCAAAAATGATTCCCGGGCATGGCCACCTCTGCTGCTCACTGCTCCCCTCACCTCCCTGGGGGTGATCAAGGGTGATGTGTCAAATGCAGGGATTAATTTCGCCACACTTAGTGTGTGTGTGACAATCATTGGTACTTTAATCCATCCATCCATCCATCCATCTTCTTCCGCTTATCCGAGGTCGGGTCGCGGGGGCAGCAGCCTAAGCAGGGAAGCCCAGACTTCCCTCTCCCCAGCCACTTCGTCCAGCTCTTCCTGTGGGACCCCGAGGCGTTCCCAGGCCAGCCGGGAGACATAGTCTTCCCAACGTGTCCTGGGTCTTCCTCGCGGCCTCCTACCGGTCGGACGTGCCCTAAACACCTCCCTAGGGAGGCGTTCGGGTGGCATCCTGACCAGATGCCCGAACCAATCATTGGTACTTTAAGTTTTATATATATATATACATACATACATACAGTATATACAGTATACTGTATATATAAACAGTTTATATACATATGTATATATATACATATATACACACACACATATATATATATATATATATATATATATATATATATATATATATATATATATATATATATATATATATATATATATATATATATCATTGTAGTATGTTTTTTTTGTTTTTCTTGTGCCTAAAATTCCTTCCACCGTCGTCTTTTTTTTCTTCTTCTTTTTATCTTTTCCTGTTCCACTAAATATATGCAAACATTAAATAAAGTCAAATACAAATACGGCAACAGGAGAAGTATCCTGCACTTGTCTTTTGTAAAGTAAATCTGTGGACATCTGAATCAGCAATACAGCTGGAAAGGACATAATTTAAAAATTTTAAAAATTATATATATATATATATATATATATATATATATATATATATATATATATATATATATATATATATATATATATATATACATACACAGTACAGGCCAAAAGTTTGGACACACCTTCTCATTCAATGCGTTTTCTTTATTTTCATGACTATATACATTGTCGATTGTCACTGAATGCATCAAAACTATGAATGAACACATATGGAGTATGTACTTAACAAAAAAAAAGATGAAATAACTGAAAACATGTTTTGTATTCTAGTTTCTTCAAAATAGCCACCCTTTGCTCTGATTACTGCTTTGCATACTCTTGGTATTCTCTCGGTGAGCTTTAAGAGATAGTCACCTGAACAAATGGTTTTCATTTCACAGGTGTGCTTGAAGCTCATTGAGAGAATGCCAAAAGTGTACATTTATATATATTATTACCGTATTTTCCGCACTATAAGGCGCACCGGATTATTAGCCGCACCTTCAATGAATTACATATTTCATAACTTTGTCCACCAATAAGCCGCCCCGGATTATAAGCCGCGCCTACGCTGCGCTAAAGGGAATGTCAAAAAAACAGTCAGATAGTTCAGTCAAACTTTAATAATATATTGAAAACCAGCGTTCTAACAACTCTGTCCCAAAATGTACGCAAATGTGCAATCACAAACATAGTAAAATTCAAAATGGTGTAGAGCAATAGCAACATAATGTTGCTCGAACGTTAATGTCACAACACACAAAATAAACATAGCGCTCACCTTCTGAAGTTATTCTTCATTCGTAAATCCTTCGAATTCTTCGTCTTCGGTGTCCGAATTGAAAAGTTGCGCAAGCGTGGGATGCAAAATGGCCGGTTCCGTCTCGTAGAAGTCATCGGAGTCAGTGTCGCTGTTGTTGTCCAGTAGTTCTGTGAATCCTGCCTTCCGGAAAGCTCGGACCACAGTTGTGACCGAAATATCTGCCCAGGCATTTACGATCCACTGGCAAATGTTGGCGTATGTCGTCCGGCGCTGTCTGCCCGTCTTAGTGAAGGTGTGTTCGCCTTCGGAGCTGTGTGAAAAAAGCCACCCGGCCTCTTCGCGTAAACTTCCCTTAACCACTCGCTCATCTTTTCTTCATCCATCCATCCCTTCAAGTTAGCTTTTATGATGACGCCGGCTGGAAAGGTCTCTTTTGGCAAGGTCTTCCTTTTGAATATCACCATGGGTGGAAGTTAGCATGGCAAGCTAGAACCACAGTGAAGGATGACTTCTCATTCCCTGTGGTGCGAATATTCACCGTACGTGCTCCCGTTCCACAGTGCGGTTCACAGGAATATCAGTTGCTGTGAAATACGGTAGTAATCCGTGTGCGGATGGAGAGATTGCGTCTTTTTATGAACCGGATCCTTGTCGCTTAGTAGGAGCCATTTTGTGGTCTTTACAGATGTAAACAGGAAATGAAACGTACGGTGATATCCGCGCGTTTTTTCTTCTTCTTCCGGGGGCGGGTGGTTGCTTACAGTAGAAGAAGAAGCGCTTCCTGTTCTATGGGGGCGGGTGCTTTCCTTGGCGGTTGCTTGCGTAGAAGAAGAAGCGCTTCCTGTTCTACCGGGAAAAAAGATGGCGGCTGTTTACCGAAGTTGCGAGATCGAAACTTTATGAAAATGAATCGTAATAAAGCGCACCGGGTTATAAGGCGCACTGTCAGCTTTTGAGAAAATGTGTGGTTTTTAGGTGCGCCTTATAGTGCGGAAAATACGGTAATTTGGAACGCGCCGCGGGCCAGTTTGTAGACGCCGTAGTTTAAAGACCCCTTGTACGCGATCATGACCAGATATTTTGGGAGTGAGATAAAAAAAATACCTTTTTGCTTAAAGTTTTGTTTGTGTGATCCACACAAACATTGCTTTTTTTTCAGTTTATACCAAGTACGTAAGATATTTTCTTAAAAGTAATTATTGACACACTAAATGTAAATGGTTCCAGTGATTAATTTAGCCTTTTCTGAACTATAAAGTCAAAATGGATGTAACTCGTGTTAATTAATGCCAGACCGTCAAATCAAAAGGTTCATACATTTTGGTGTGACTTTGCACGCGTTTTTGGATACCGCTGTTTGTGGGGTTTAGCAATCTGGCTATGTTGTGACTTCACCGTGAGGTGGAAGCATTTATTTAGACAATAAGTCAAGCTCAAAGCCAGAGGGGGAGAAGCTTTGCGAAAACACAAAAAAAGGTAAGATAAATGATGCATTCCATTTGTACTGGGAAGTCGGAATTTCCAAGTTCCTAGTCGTAATTTTAATTGGAATGTCCCTCGAGGTCAGATTTGGTACTCGGAAAATCGGAGCATTCTTACCACCCTCAAATGGCTTCAAAAATTGCTGTTTTGAATGTAAACTATAATATAAGCTTCTATAACATCTGTTATTAGCAATTCTGATTTATTTGTGTCATACTAAATTAGCCTTATACAATGTATTGTTGGACGTTTATAAATGGTAACGTTACTGTCGTGCAAACAAAACATTTTTCACCTGGTTTTTAGATTCTACATTGCTAGCTGTAGCGTCTGTGTTTCCTCTTCATCCACCGTGTCTGGAGGTTGCAGAAAGAGGTCATATTTTCCCACAAGTTGTTTACATTCGAACAAGGCAAGCGCAGAAATAGCTTTCGTGGATGTAGTCATCTTGATTTCCGACCTCGTAACTGGAACGCTTATAACTCGGCTGTGACGTCATTCCCAGCTCTGATTCCCAACTTCCGAGGTAAACGGAATGAACCAAACGTATTATTTTCATCTAATCTTGACATGTGCATAATAACACCGACGTGCGGCATGCAGTGACATAAATGCCTAAAAGCCTATTTTTGTATGCAGAGTTTGAATCCATGTGAGAGTATTTAGTGTACTTAATGTTGTGACTAGGTTAATCTATAGAATACTTAAACAGGGTACAAGATATGTATTCAAACAGGGTACATTATGTTGTTTTTGGAGAAGGTGGGCCGTGGTTTTCATTTGCAATGTGGGAACACCTGCAGACAGACTCAAATAACAGGTTGTAAAAGGTGGAGCAAAAGGATTGTCAAATCCACACCAAAGCACATCCAAAACATATTATCTCGACCGCAAGGAAGTCTTCATCGGTCCCCTTTAAGTCATTCCCAAAACTTTTGGCCAAGACTTTACATGGAGATAGGTTGGTGACCAAAAACAACACGTCTTACAGCCGAAGCTGCAACATGTAGACTAGGTCAGACAAGCCATCAATCATACATACAAAGGTCACAGACCCCTCTAATGGCGGTGCGTCTGTATGCAATGCTAATGTCGTCTGTTAAATAAAACTATGTAGAGATGATTTATCACAGCGAATCGATCCTTAAGACACATCCAATCCACAAAGAAGTAAAAAGTCTGAAATGTCTTGATGGTATGGATTTAATGAGACACATGAGGACTCGGGTCACTTAGTGTCTGTTGTTGTTATTAATGACTGAGTTGTGATCTGACCTACAAATTGTTTCTGCCTTACTACTGTTTTTTGTTAATATTGTCTGATTTTATTCATCCCAACTAATATTTTACATTACAAAAAAGGCAGATCCTACATGTATCTGATGATCATGATTATGTTCTGATCAAGGTTTTATGTTGACAATTCCGATACCAATAATCTATGAATAGGATCGGCGACGCCAATAGGATATAGGGTATAGGGTGAGAAGAGGGAGTGTCGACAACGCTGTGGATACTTCCTGAATGTTTCAAACCACATATCCATTGCTTTCTCTGGATTCATATTGAGCTAGCAAAACTAAACAAATGTTTTAAATAGGCTACAAATTAGACTTAAAGAGTGCACAATGTCACATGTTGGCATGTCTATGGTGTTCATGATCCCAATATGTGAAGGCAGGAGACGACGTGCCGGTAAGATCAGTTATTAAACATGGCAAAACACAAGGAAGCGTGCAGCAGGGGAGCGCACGAGAAACACAGGAAAGGTTTAGCATGCACTAAGCAATGAAAAACAAACATTTGGCTAGCATGCTAACATTTGCAATAAAACGCAAACAGTCGGCAAAAAGCATATAATGGTCCAGAGCCGACTGGGCGGCTTGACTGGAGTCAGAGGTCAGTGTGCTCAGTCAGCGCTCCTAGCAACAAGACGGTACCCAAAAGAGGAAAGTACTGCTGACAACAGAAATAAACACTAAACACAAGAGAACTAGAACAAAACCGAAACAAGACTTGACACACAAAGTATCACTGAGCACAGTAGCTAACAGCAGAACTACCGATCAGCCCACCCACAATGTATGTGCTGCCGGGCACAAAACGGCTGGCCTGTGAGGCACACTATGGGTTAGAGTTAGAGATGCGACTTCAGTAGAAGCATTTGAGTCCCATCTTACAATTTACACACCCGAGCATTTAAATAGGCCCTTTTTTAGACCAGTTGATCTGCTGTCTCTCTTTTATGCTCTGCCCCCTCTCCTGAGTGGAGAGGTTACCAGGTGGCCACAGATCAGTTTCCACAGAGGACGCGCTAGCTGTTCCAAGTTGGTATACCACTGCTATATGCATCCGCCGGTGACGTCACTGCGCTGAGGATCCACTGCTGGCCCCACTGGACTGGACTCTCATGTTATTAACCGTATCCACTCTGCATCCATTGCACCGATCACCCAAGAGGGGTGGGGGGGGGGGGGGGGATCTCCACATCTGCGGTACCTTCCAAGGTTTCTCGTTGTTCCCATTGGGTTGAGTTTTTTTCCGCCCTGATGTGGGATTTGAGCTGAGGATGTCGTTGTGGCTTGTGCAGCCCTTTGAGACGTTTGTGATTAAGGGCTATATAAGTCAACTTTGATTGATTGATTGATGATGGGTTGGAAGAAATGTTCGTACACTCAGTTAAGGTTCGTATACCACAGCACATTTTCCTTCAGAGTATGTACAATTAGGGGTTGCTAAATTGAAGTTCCGCGGTACTATTAGCTTGGAACCTATATAAGCCAATAAAGTTTTAGCTATAAATGTCTTGGGTAAATTACATTTTATGTCATTCTTTGCATTACGATACTCAACCGTGGAAACTTCTATTTTTGCTCTTCTGTCAACCTCCACAAGAGCCGAGGGGGCGCGTGCTGGAACGAAAGTGGAATATCCTTTTTTTAACTTTTCCACTTTAGTCCTCCGGTCTCTGAGCAAAGAGTCGTGACCTTTCGTCCAACCATCCTTTTTCCTGCGTTCATTCCCCCTCTGTGTGTATGTGCACTGGCTGGGTCCGCCCCAGATCCCCGCGTCGGACCAGAGCGAGGCCTCTGTGACCTGCAGCTGTGTTTACTGTCAACACAGACTAGTGTTAGGACAGCTGGGAGAACAAGAGAAGGCCAGACAGTAGAGCGCATGAACGCACATCGCCAGGGCAGCATATGCTAAACATGCTCATAGGCAACAGTTAAAAACATCACCATTAATCCGTACACACAATAAGCAACGACAGTATTATGGGTACTCAGTGGTGAGCAATGTTGCGGTGTCACTTGAGCACCTCTGTGGTGTTCCTGTTTAGGGCTGGTGCTGAAAGCCATGGTGACACACCTCAGGAAGGTTATGCCCTGCTCCATTACACTCCGCTCAGCACAATCAATGTAGGCTAATGCTTGTATTTATTTGCATAAGTGCCAGTAAGAACGTGGGGGAAATGTGAGCATATCACATGTTCCTTTAGCCTGCAGGTGTCAAACTCAAGGCCAGGGGGCCAGATCTGGGTCAATAAAGTATATGTGTCAATAAAATACTTAATATTTTCTCGCTAAATGTAATTGATTGTTTTCATTTTTACATACAAATATATGTAGGGCGTGAAATTGTATACCTTTTAAATTTTAATAGTATCCAATATTGCAACAAATATTACAGTACCGTATTTTCCGCACTATAAGCCGCCCCGGGTTATTAGCCGCACCTTCAATGAATGGCATATTTCAAAACTTTGTCCACCTATAAGCCGCCCCGGACTATAAGCCGCGCCTACGCTGCGCTAAAGGGAATGTCAAAAAAACAGTCAGATAGGTCAGTCAAACTTTAATAATATATTAAAAACCAGCGTTCTAACAACTCTGTTCACTCCCAAAATGTACGCAAATGTGCAATCACAAACATAGTAAAATTCAAAATAGTGCAGAGCAATAGCAACATAATGTTGCTCGAACGTTAATGTCACAACACACAAAATAAACATAGCGCTCACTTTCTGAAGTTATTCTTCATTCGTAAATCCTTCGTCTTCGGTGTCCGAAGTGAAAAGTTGGGCAAATGTGAGATCCAAAATGGCCGGTTCCGTCTCGTCGAAGTCATCGGAGTCAGTGTCACTGTTATCCAGCAGTTCTGTGAATCCTGCCTTCCGGAAAGCTCGGACCACAGTTGTGACCGAAATATCTGCCCAGGCATTTACGATCCACTGGCAGATGTTGGCGTCGTCTGGCGCTGCCTCCCTGTCTTAGTGAAGGTGTGTTCGCCTTCTGTCATCCATTGTTCCCACGCAGTTAGCAGTCTAGCTTCGAATGCCCTGTTGACACCAATATCTAGCGGCTGGAGGTCTTTTGTCAATCCACCCGGAATGACGGCGAGTATTGAATTAAGCGCGTAAGCGTGTCTCTTAATGTGATGTTATGAGCTAGCAAATATAACAACTACACTACCCAGCATGCAATGATAGTTACGAGCATGCGCGGTAGCCCTGAGAAGCGTTGTTGTATGTGCTAGCAGTTAGAATGTGGTTATGAGCACGCTGTGAGTAAACGTTGAGAACTCAGTTAACACGCCTCGTCTGCATTATTTATAATTAGACAGACAACACACTTAATAGGAGCCATTTTGGGGTCTTTACATAAACACACAAATGGAAATGAAACGTCACATATCCCAGCATGCACCGCGCGCTTCTTCGTCATCCACTGTTCCCACGCAGTTAGCAGTCTAGCTTCGAATGCCCTGTTGACACCAATATCTAGCGGCTGGAGGTCTTTTGTCAATCCACCCGGAATGACGGCGAGTATTGAATTAAGCGCGTAAGCGTGTCTCTTAATGTGATGTTATGAGCTAGCAAATATAACAACTACACTACCCAGCATGCAACGATAGTTACGAGCATGCGCGGTAGCCCTGAGAAGCGTTGTTGTATGCTGGCAGTTAGAATGTGGTTATGAGCACGCTGTGAGTAAACGTTGAGAACTCAGTTAACACGCCTCGTCTGCATTATTTATAATTAGACAGACAACACACTTAATAGGAGCCATTTTGGGGTCTTTACATAAACACACAAATGGAAATGAAACGTCACATATCCCAGCATGCACCGCGCCCTTCTTCTTCTACGCGGGCGGGTGGTTGCTTACAGTAGAAGAAGAAGCGCTTCCTGTTCTATGGGGGCGGGTGCTTACCTTGGCGGTTGCTTGCGTAGAAGAAGAAGCGCTTCCTGCTCTACCGGGAAAAAAGATGGCGGCTGTTTACCGAAGTTGTGAGAACGAAACTTTATGAAAATGAATCTTAATATTTATCCATATATAAAGCGCACCGGGTTAAAAGCCGCACTGTCAGCTTTTGAGTAAATTTGTGGTTTTTAGGTGCGGCTAATGGTGCGGAAAATACGGTATATTATCAAGATTTCCAAAGATGTTTTTGTCTAATTATAAATAAATACAAATAGTTAATTTTACAGCAAACTACCCATCAAATTAATAAAAACGACCATTTTAAATTGTTCTTTACAGCATATACCGTATTTTCCGGACTATAAGGCACACTTAAAATTGTTTGTTTTCTTCTTAAAACTCGACAGTGCGCCTTATAACCCGGTGCGCCTAATGTAAGGAAAATGTTTGGTTGAGCTTACCTACCTCAAAGCAATTTTATATGGTACATGGTTTAATGATAAGTGTGACCAGTAGATGGCAGCCAGACATAAGAGAGTAGGCTGCACCGTTTGATGTGCTTCAACATACGAGTAGTATTTGTCACACCGTGGTGAGGGATGTCTTGTCTTAGTTTTTTTCTGTCTTCTAAATTTCATGTTTTAGTTTGAAAAGTAACTCTCCTATCTATTCAGGTCACTTGCCTGGTTAGGCTTTGTGTATGTAGTGTGTGCCTTCCTTGGTTTGCAGCTAGTTTGTTATTATGCTGTTTGCTACTTATGTATGTTATGTTGCAGCTATTTAAAATAGTTTTGTCAATTTGTTCTGACCTGAAATAAATTGGCCCTTTGAAACATATCTTTGTCTTTGTGTGTTGTATGTAGACCACATTGCTTAGCAGAGTTCAGTGATGCAAATGCATGCCAAGTTGATCAACAGATTGTATTATTCTCCAGTGCAATAACAGTTCTGAAATTAAGGCTAAAAGGGCATTAATGGGAGCCTTAAAAAAAAAAAGAAGAACAAAGAAGTAACTAAATAGTTACTTTTCACAGTAACACATTACTTTTTGATGTAAGTAACTGAGTTAGTAACTGAGTTACTTTTGAAATAAAGTAACTAGTAGCTGTAACGAGTTCCTGTTTTAAGTAACTAACCCAACACTGTTTGCTATTGATATTTTTTGTTTCCTCCTTTCGGAGTGATTTTTGGTCGATCCTTTTTTGTGGAACCTTATCCGCCTCGTTGTATTGCCCTGACTCTGAGTCCTATTTTTGACCAAGCCTGACAGTATTATGGTGTGTGTATAAGGTAAGACATATTATCTGGCGTTTTGTTTCGCAATTTTATGCAAAAGCAATGTTTCTTACCTTCTGGTATCTGCTGATCTGTATTTGGGATATGCATAAATCCTGAAAAATTGTGCGTGTCCGCCTTTGTAGTCCGTTACGACACAGTAGTCGATAAGCTTCTTCTTTTTCTCTATCATCTTGTTATGGGACATTCATCCTCCCCTGTTGCCATTTCTAATATAAAGTAGTGTAAATTTCTTACTTATATCTGTCAGTAAACCCGCCATGAAAGCGCTAAAACATACCGGTGTAGTGAGTTTACATTATTCACTCAAGGAACTTTAGTTATTAAAGTTACGGTCGAACGTTTTTTTCACGGGACACATTCCGGATGAGGAAATGATGCTCCGTTTTTGATTGAAGTAAAGTCTGAATGTCATTAAAACAGTTAGCTCCATCTTTTGACACTTCTTCCACTTCCGTCCTTGCACGCTACACCGCTACAACAAAGATGACGGGGAGAAGACGCTGCTGAAGGTGAGCCACATAAATAAGACCACCCACAAAACGGCGCATCTGGAAGTGACTGTCAGAAAGCGGCTTGAAGATGATCTGTAAAACATAATCTATGCAACATTTTGGCCAAAGAACCACCATTACATGTTATGTACACCACAAGGAATTGTTTTCAATTTAGATAAAAATTATAATAATATGACTCCTTTACTGTGCCCTATAATCCGGTGTGCCTTAAATATGAAAAAAGATCAAAAATAGACCATTCATCGGCAGTGCGCCTTATAAACAGGTCCACCCTATAGTCCGTAAAATCCGGTACTGTAAATTGAAAAAAATTACTACTGTTTTTTGCGTTACTATTCCGTTGACTGAGCTGCCAGTTTTTGACTGTAAAATCTACGGTTGTTGTTTTTAACGGTGTGTTACTGTAAATAAGAAGACGGTACATTTGTTTTTACGGTAGAAAAACTGGCAGCTAAGTTCCCAGAATGAAAAAAAAAATAACTTGTGCTGTTTTTCCATTAACAATATATAGTTGTAAAAACCTACGTAAATTTAACACAAAAATTCTGTCAACTAAGCTGCCAGTTTTTTCCGTAATAAACAAAAAACAAACAGTGGTATTGTTTTTATATTTACTGTAAAATGTTGTAAAAAAAAAACAAAATTACAGTAAAATGTCGTAAATGTTAAGTTTTTACTGTAAAATTGACAGTCTAATTAAAACAATTTATATAATTAATAATGAAAACCAGAGGCAAATTCATTATTCGCTGTTACAAGTGGCCCTCTGACGGCAGCCATAACTGCTATGTGGCCCTCAATGAAAACCAGTTTGACATCCCTACTTTAGCCCCTTACACTTCCTGGAATATTTTCTTCTGACGCCGTGTGGGATAGATCCAAATTCACACACTCCGCATCCTGCCTGCATGGCCACATGCATCGGGACTTTAATGTGTTTCATGGGAGCCTGCAAACCTTGACCATAGTTGTGGTATGACTCTCCACATGTGTCGTGTCAAGCCTGTGAGAGAGGAAGCTTCACTGGGGGACGGAAATTCCCATCTTGAGATTCGAGTGTCGCATCATTAGATCATAAACAATGTGGCTGTGTGGTTGTTGTGCATTAATGAGGGTATTGATGAAGGAAAAAAGTTGCTGACACAGGCACTGTCAACTTTTAAACTGCGATTTGTGAATTCACATGCGTACCATCTATCCATATAGGGTATGTATTCACATATTGAATTAAAATGATGCAGTATAGGTTTGGATAAAAACACAAAGTCAGGCTGGCAAGTGCATGCCAAACCAACACCCTGAATGTCCTACAATTTGGAAATTATTGGTAAAAATGTGCTAACACAACCAATTGGGACCAGGGATTGCAAAGGGGGAAAGTAATGAAGTCACAAAGTGCTAACATTTTATGTGTATGTATATATATATATATATATATATATATATATATATATATATATACATATATATATATATATATATATTTATATACTATATATATATATATATATATATATATATATATATATATATATATATATATATATATATATATATATATATATATATATATGTATATATATATTATATATATATATATACATACATACATACAAACATACATATATATTCATACATATACATATGTACACATATACATACATACACATATATATATATATATATATATAAATATATATACATACATATGTATACATATATATATACATATATATATATATATATATATATATATATATATATATATATATATATACATATATACATACATATGTATACATATATACCGTATTTTCCGCACTATAAGCCGCCCCGGGTTATTAGCCGCACCTTCAATGAATGGCATATTTCAAAACTTTGTCCACCTATAAGCCGCCCCGGACTATAAGCCGCGCCTACGCTGCGCTAAAGGGAATGTCAAAAAAACAGTCAGATAGGTCAGTCAAACTTTAATAATATATTAAAAACCAGCGTTCTAACAACTCTGTTCACTCCCAAAATGTACGCAAATGTGCAATCACAAACATAGTAAAATTCAAAATAGTGCAGAGCAATAGCAACATAATGTTGCTCGAACGTTAATGTCACAACACACAAAATAAACATAGCGCTCACTTTCTGAAGTTATTCTTCATTCGTAAATCCTTCGAATTCTTCGCCTTCGGTGTCCGAATTGAAAAGTTGGGCAAATGTGGGATCCAAAATGGCCAGTTCCGTCTCGTCGAAGTCATCGGAGTCAGTGTCACTGTTGTCCAGCAGTTCTGTGAATCCTGCCTTCCGGAAAGCTCGGACCACAGTTGTGACCGAAATATCTGCCCAGGCATTTACGATCCACTGGCAGATGTTGGCGTCGTCTGGCGCTGTCTGCCTGTCTTAGTGAAGGTGTGTTCGCCTTCGGTCATCCACTGTTCCCACGCAGTTAGCAGTCTAGCTTCGAATGCCCTGTTGACACCAATATCTAGCGGCTGGAGGTCTTTTGTCAATCCACCCGGAATGACGGCGAGTATTGAATTAAGCGCGTAAGCGTGTCTCTTAATGTGATGTTATGAGCTAGCAAATATAACAACTACACTACCCAGCATGCACCGATAGTGACGAGCATGCGCGGTAGCCCTGAGAAGCGTTGTATGCTGGCAGTTAGAATGTGGTTATGAGCACGCTGTGAGTAAACGTTGAGAACTCAGTTAACACGCCTCGTCTGCATTATTTATAATTAGACAGACAACACACTTAATAAGAGCCATTTTGGGGTCTTTACATAAACACACAAATGGAAATGAAACGTCACATATCCCAGCATGCACCGCGCGCTTCTTCTTCTTCCGGGGGCGGGTGGTTGCTTACAGTAGAAGTAGAAGCGCTTCCTGTTCTATGGGGGCGGGTGCTTACCTTGGCGGTTGCTTGCGTAGAAGAAGAAGCGCTTCCTGTTCTACCGGGAAAAAAGATGGCGGCTGTTTACCGAAGTTGCGAGAACGAAACTTTATGAAAATGAATCTTAATATTTATCCATATATAAAGCGCACCGGGTTAAAAGCCGCACTGTCAGCTTTTGAGTAAATTTGTGGTTTTTAGGTGCGGCTAATGGTGCGGAAAATACGGTATATATATATATATATATACATATATATACATACATATGTATATATGTATATATATATATATATATATATATATATATATATATATATATATATATATATATATATATATATATATATATATATATATATATATATATAAAATACATATATACATACATATGTATGTACAAAGACAGATACAAGAAAGTCAAGTCCAATGAAATTGTGCATTGTGGAATTCTGCAAACATCGTTCACTTTGTGTAGTTTCACATTTGCATCTTGTACATATGTGTGGTGCATTCAAGGACCTTTGATTAAAGTTTGAAGCAGAGCCGTCACGAGCCCGACAGGCACAAGACATTGATTGATATACATGTCCTTTAAAACTGACTTTGAAACAACGTTGCAAAATAGTTGTATTTGTAATTTGAGACAACGTCGATGTCCAATATTGGATCCACGTTGTTGGTTGGGAAATGACCAAATTTCAATGGTCAAATCAACGTCAGAACCCAACATTGATTATCCGTTGTCAAAAAGCATGTTGTGTCAACATTAGGTTTGTGATGCTCAACGTCAGGACCTAATTCAACAAGTTCTCAACATTGTTTTAATGTCTTGTGCCTGCTGGGAGGTTATAAAATAATAATCAAAACAATGTATTATTTTATTATCGACTAATGTAATTCCTACATGAATCAGATAATCTATACCTTACACTATAAAGTGAAAGGAAACTTGACAGATTCATAATCACTTTTCAGTAAATAAATGACAAGCTATATGAATATTAAAACTCACATAAGCTAATTTATACGGCCCTGCTGCTCTAATTTCAATGGCATGTGGACAAAATGCCAAAACATACAGAAAAAAGTAAGAAGTTCAAAAAGATCAAGATCCCCCACCCTTAAAGAGATTTTGACACTTCCTCATTGCTATTGACACTAGTTATCAGGTGCCATCCTCAGAGGATATTGACATCCTGTTTTTTGGTGACATTGATGCACACACCGAGTCGTTCACAGTGTCTCTCATTGTTCATTGTATTTATAAAGAAACGGGCAGCAGACAGACGTGGATAACTGCACCTACATGCCTCCTGTCACCTGCGATGCACATGTGCTTTACAGCCATTATTTCAATGCATTTGCTATGGTATGGTTACCATGGAAACAGAGCTCGCATGGACGTGTGCGAGCGTGTGCAATGTAACGAGCATGAGTTATTATATATTTTCCTCACAATTTATCTCACTGTTGTGCTTCTTGTTTCTGTCTCTTGCTCTCTGGCCCTCCATCACTGGAAGTCAACCAGTGTGAACCAATCAATATCATTAATCAACACAACTCAGCTCTGCGGGGAGAGATGAAGAGGCACCGGGGAGCGTCAACATGCCGGCCAGGAGTCGTCTTAAGCAATGATACATACCACGCGTCACATGGACGAGGGCGGGGGACGAAAAATGGGAGACAGAGCAGGGCTGTGGAGAGACGGATCACGGCGGGATGGAAGGATGCATTGTGGGTGGAAGTGGAATGGAGCAAACAAGCGAGCACCGGGGGAAAGAAAAAAATAACTTGAAGTGGAGCGATGGAGGAGTTATTACTCGGTTGTCAGCTGCAGTATAGAATCCCATATGACATCAGAAGTGAAGTAGTGACGCTCATGTATCTGACTCACTGTGAGGTAGGAGTACAGTCAGTGTGCAGTCACTATTACACCATCTACTGGAGATGCAACCACATATGCTTAGAATTGATTATGGGTCTACTGAAAATGAGACCAAATCTGCTGGGTCAAAAGTATACATACAGCAATGTATACTTGGTTACTTGTCCCTTGGCAAGTTTCACTGCAATAAGGCGCTTTTGGTAGCCATCCACAAGCTTCTGGCAAGCTTCTGGTTGCATTTTTGACCACTCCTCTTGACAAAATTGGTGCAGTTCAGCTAAATTTGTTGGTTTTCCGACATGAACTTGTTTTCTCAGCATTGTCCACATGTTCTCTTTGTCCATCACATGGTCAAAGAGAAGACCTTCTGGAGGAAAGTTATGTGGTTAGATGAAACTAAAATGTTGCTGTTTGGCCACAATACCCAGCAATATGTTTGGAGGAGAAAAGGTGAGGCCTTTAATCCCAGGAACACCAATTCCTACCATCAGGCATGGTGTTGGTAGTATTATGCTCTGGGCCTGTTTTGCTGCCAATGGAACTGGTGCTTTAAAGAGAGTAAATAGGACAATGAAAAAGGAGGATTACCTCCAAATTCTTCAGGACAACCTAAAATCATCAGCCCGGAGGTTGGGTCTTGGGCGCACTTGGGTGTTCCAACAGGACAATGACCCCAAATACACGTCAAAAGTGGTAAAGGAATGGATAAATCAGGCTAGAATTAAGATTTTAGAATGGCATTCCCAAAGTCCTGACTTAAAACGTGTGGACAATGCTGAAGAAACAAGTCCATGTCAGAAAACCAACACATTTAGCTGAAATGCACCAATTTTGTCAAGAGAAGTGGTCCAAATGTCAACCAAAAGCTTGTGGATGGCTACCAAAAGCGCCTTATTGCAGTGAAACTTGCCAAGGGACATGTAACCAAATATTAACATTGCTGTATGTACCGTATTTTCCGCACTATAAGGCGCACCTAAAAACCACAAATTTTCTCAAAAGCTGACAGTGCGCCTTATAACCCGGTGCGCTTTATATATGGATAAATATTAAGATTAATTTTCATAAAGTTTAGGTCTCGCAACTACGGTAAACAGCCGCCATCTTTTTTCCCCGTAGAAGAAGCGCGCGGTGCATGCTGGGATATGTGACGTTTCATTTCCATTTGTGTGTTTATGTAAAGACCCCAAAATGGCTCCTATTAAGTGTGTTGTCTGTCTAATTATAAATAATGCAGACGAGGCGTGTTAACTGAGTTCTCAACGTTTACTCACAGCGTGCTCATAACCACATTCTAACTGCCAGCATACAACGCTTCTCAGGGCTACCGCGCATGCTCGTAACTATCGTTGCATGCTGGGTAGTGTAGTTGTTATATTTGCTAGCTCATAACAGCACATTAAGAGACACGCTTACGCGCTTAATTCAATACTCGCCGTCATTCCGGGTGGATTGACAAAAGACCTCCAGCCGCTAGATATAGGTGTCAACAGGGCATTCGAAGCTAGACTGCTAACTGCGTGGGAACAGTGGATGACGAAGAAGCGCGCGGTGCATGCTGGGATATGTGACGTTTCATTTCCATTTGTGTGTTTATGTAAAGACCCCAAAATGGCTCCTATTAAGTGTGTTGTCTGTCTAATTATAAATAATGCAGACGAGGCGTGTTAACTGAGTTCTCAACGTTTACTCACAGCGTGCTCATAACCACATTCTAACTGCCAGCATACAACAACGCTTCTCAGGGCTACCGCGCATGCTCGTAACTATCGTTGCATGCTGGGTAGTGTAGTTGTTATATTTGCTAGCTCATAACAGCACATTGAGAGACACGCTTACGCGCTTAATTCAATACTCGCCGTCATTCCGGGTGGATTGACAAAAGACCTCCAGCCGCTAGATATTGGTGTCAACAGGGCATTCGAAGCTAGACTGCTAACTGCGTGGGAACAGTGGATGACGAAGAAGCGCGCGGTGCATGCTGGGATATGTGACGTTTCATTTCCATTTGTGTGTTTATGTAAAGACCCCAAAATGGCTCCTATTAAGTGTGTTGTCTGTCTAATTATAAATAATGCAGACGAGGCGTGTTAACTGAGTTCTCAACGTTTACTCACAGCGTGCTCATAACCACATTCTAACTGCCAGCATACAACAACGCTTCTCAGGGCTACCGCGCATGCTCGTAACTATCGTTGCATGCTGGGTAGTGTAGTTGTTATATTTGCTAGCTCATAACAGCACATTGAGAGACACGCTTACGCGCTTAATTCAATACTCGCCGTCATTCCGGGTGGATTGACAAAAGACCTCCAGCCGCTAGATATTGGTGTCAACAGGGCATTCGAAGCTAGACTGCTAACTGCGTGGGAACAATGGATGACAGAAGGCGAACACACCTTCACTAAGACGAGGAGGCAGCGCCAGACGACGCCAACATCTGCCAGTGGATCGTAAATTTGCCCAACTTTTCACTTCGGACACCGAAGACGAAGGATTTACGAATGAAGAATAACTTCAGAAAGTGAGCGCTATGTTTATTTTGTGTGTTGTGACATTAACGTTCGAGCAACATTATGTTGCTATTGCTCTGCACTATTTTGAATTTTACTATGTTTGTGATTGCACATTTGCGTACATTTTGGGAGTGAACAGAGTTGTTAGAACGCTGGTTTTTAATATATTATTAAAGTTTGACTGACCTATCTGACTGTTTTTTTGACATTCCGTTTAGCGCAGCGTAGGCGCGGCTTATAGTCCGGGGCGGCTTATTGGTGGACAAAGTTATGAAATATGCCATTCATTGAAGGTGCGGCTAATAATCCGGTGCGCCTTATAGTGCGGAAAATACGGTATACTTTTGACCCAGCAGATGTGGTCACATTTTCAGTAGACCCATAATAAATTCATAAAAGAAACAAACTTCATGAATGTTTTTTGTGACCGACAAGTATGTGCTCCAATCACTCTATCACAAGAAAAATAAGAGTTGTAGAAATTATTGGAAACTCAAGACAGCCATGACATTATGTTCTTTGACCACGACTGTATATAACAATAGTAATATGTCGCTTGATGTATATTTAATACACAGTCTACCCTTGTTTATGGCAACTAAACAGGGTTGGAACATACTAAACAAGATTTCCATGAAGTAGGATTACTACCAAAAAATCTAATATTTTCAAAGTTAGAACATTAAAAAAAATGTTTACGACCTTCTAAATATGTTTTTTTTTTTTTTCATAATTAGAGTGCTGTCAACATAAAATAACACTAATAGTCACCTTTGCACTCGTTTTACCCGATATAGTAGTGAGTGAGTGATTACCTCCCTGCTTGGCACTCAGCATCAATGGTTGTAATTGGGGGTTAAATCACTAAAAATGATTCCCGGGCGCGGCCACCACTGCTGCCCACTGCTCCCCTCATGTCCCAGGGGGTGATCAAGGGTGATGGGTCAAATGCAGAGAATAATTTTGCCACACCTAGTGTGTGTGTGACAATCATTGGTACTTTAACTTTAACTTTTAACTTTCTAACGTCATTACTATGGCATGAAACTACTTCATCACATCTTGAGCAAGTCGGCTAAGTTAGAACTGGGTTTCAATGTGCTAAAACCACAGGTGTGAGTTGTCCTGACAAACGTTGGTCAACTTGACAGTCGCAGCTACAACCATTAGCCGTGTTGTTAGCATACTGTGTTGTTAGAATCGCTTATGCCAAAGGCTCACCAATGTTACGTGGACAAGATGATGTCGAAGATGAAGTGCATCAAGCAGTGGCGGGCCGAGCGCTTCGACCTCGGCCTTCAGTGATGTCCGACTTCAATGATTACCTCTCAAAATACCATAATTTATGTCACCACATGACCATTGCTGGAGAAATACTATACAGAAACACATGTACAACTGTGGATTCAATCAATCAATCAATCTTTATTTATATAGCCCTAAATCACAAGTGTCTCAAAGGGCTGCACAAGCCACAACGACATCCTCGGTACAAAGCCCACATACGGGCGAGGAAAAACTCACCCCAGTGGGACGTCGATGTGAATGACTATGAGAAACCTTGGAGAGGACCGCATATGTGGGTAACCCCCCCCCTCTAGGGGAGACCGAAAGCAATGGATGTCGAGTGGGTCTGACATAATATTGTGAGAGTCCAGTCCATAGTGGATCCAACATAATAGTAAGAGTCCAGTCCATAGTGGGGCCAGCAGGACACCATCCCGAGCGGAGACGGGTCAGCAGCGTAGAGATGTTCCCAGCCGATGCACAGGCGAGCGGTCCACCCCGGGTCCCGACTCTGGACAGCCAGCACTTCATCCATGGCCACCGGACCTGTGCCCCCCCCCCCTCAAGGAAAAGGGGAGCAGAAGAGAAAAGAAAAGAAACGGCAGATCAACTGGTCTAACAGGGGGGCTATTTAAAGGCTAGAGTATACAAATGAGTTTTAAGATGGGACTTAAATGCTTCTACTGAGGTAGCATCTCTAATTGTTACCGGGAGGGCATTCCATAGTACTGGAGCCCCAATAGAAAACGCTCTATAGCCCGCAGACTTTTTTTGGGCTCTGGGAATCACTAATAAGCCGGAGTTCTTTGAACGCAGATTTCTTGCCGGGACATATGGTACAATGCAATCGACAAGATAGGACGGAGCTAGACCGTGTAGTATTTTATACGTAAGTAGTAAAACCTTAAAGTCACTTCTTAAGTGCACAGGAAGCCAGTGCAGGTGAGCCAGTATAGGCGTAATATGATCAAACTTTCTTGTTCTTGTCAAAAGTCTAGCAGCCGCATTTTGTACCAACTGTAATTTTTTAATGCTAGACATAGGGAGACCCGAAAATAATACGTTACAGTAGTCGAGACGAGACGTAACGAACGCATGAATAATGATCTCAGCGTCGCTAGTGGATAAAATAGAACGAATTTTAGCGATATTACGGAGATGAAAGAAGGCCGTTTTAGTAACACTCTTAATGTGTGATTCAAAGGAGAGAGTTGGGTGGAAGATAATACCCAGATTCTTTACTGATTCGCCTTGTGTAATTGTTTGGTTGTCAAATGTTAAGGTGGTATTATTAAATAAATGTCGGTGTTTAGCAGGACCGATAATCAGCATTTCCGTTTTCTTGGCGTTGAGTTGCAAGAAGTTAGCGGACATCCATTGTTTAATTTCATTAAGACACGCCTCCAGCTGACTACAATCCGGCGTGTTGGTCAGCTTTAGGGGCATGTAGAGTTGGGTGTCATCAGCATAGCAATGAAAGCTAACACCGTATTTGCGTATGATGTCGCCTAGCGGCAACATGTAAATACTAAAGAGTGCAGGGCCAAGAACCGAACCCTGAGGAACTCCGCACGTTACCTTAACATAGTCCGAGGTCACATTATTATGGGATTGAATCACCTCAGCAGTGTACAAAACGTGCTATTTTCTGGTGCATTTAAAAATAAACCTGCATCAGCAATTAAAACATATCTTATGCGTTACTGTCAAAATTAAACATTTTAAAAATCATTAAACGTGAAAAAATATAGAAATGTAATATTTGAACTTACAATTTGTAGCACCCATCCGATGTCGTATAAGCCAGTGGTACCGCTCGTAGTTAGCTGATTCGAGTGGAAGTGGTGGGCATTTCCCCATTGCATCGCCGGGACAGCTGAGCTAGCTTCCGTGGTTGGCCGACATCGTCACACAAAATCTAGTTTCTCTTTAAATATCCTTCTTGAACATGGCCTAGCAAATATATATCTGCAACCTAATCAACGTTTTGTTCTACTTCTTAGTGGGTTAAAAAAGTGAGTATCAGTGATTTTTCTGGTATGGCTACGATGGAAATTCATCCGCTAACGGTCCCGGGTATGGCTCTGCTGATCTACATAGCACCGCCACGGCTCAAACCAGTGAGTAGCCAATCACAGGACGCGTACATGTCACGTTCAAAGTGAGGCCAGCTGGAAGGCCTTACTGATAACAACTTGTGATCTGATTGGCTATTGCAATTGTCAATCAACTATATGTCCCTGTTCTGTTACAGTGCATAGACGTCCGCATTGTTGATTCTGAAGGCCCTGGGCAGATTTCGTACAGTGTGGCAACATACGCTAGCCGAATTCTGATTGGATACAAACTCTAACCAAACCAGCACTCGAAGGAGCATAATATGACATGAAGAGAATATAAATACGTTTAGATATTTCGGGAAAGGAAATTAAAAAATTTATTTTATATGTAATTATGATCATGATTTCTGGTTATGTTAGGCCAGCAGAGAAGGCCTTGCTGGCATCAAGAGACTTGTTGATAGTGGTCTTGTTTACATAAACTGGCGGGCCTCTACTGGCATGTCTTGCGTCTCGTTTTTTGAAAGGCTCGCCACTGCAATGATGTGTTATCGATGAAGCAGGAGTTAATGATGAAGTTCATCAAAAAGTTGTTCTGCCGGAAGTTGCGGTGAAGGTACAGTATCAATCAATCAATCAATCAATCAATCTTTATTTATATAGCCCTAAATCACAAGTGTCTCAAAGGGCTGCACAAGCCACAACGACATCCTCGGTACAAAGCCCACATACGGGCAAGGAAAAACTCACCCCAGTGGGACGTCGATGTGAATGACTATGAGAAACCTTGGAGAGGACCGCATATGTGGGTAACCCCCCCCCCTCTAGGGGAGACCGAAAGCAATGGATGTCGAGTGGGTCTGACATAAAATTGTGAGAGTCCAGTCCATAGTGGATCCAACATAATAGTAAGAGTCCAGTCCATAGTGGGGCCAGCAGGACACCATCCCGAGCGGAGACGGGTCAGCAGCGCAGAGATGTTCCCAGCCGATGCACAGGCGAGCGGTCCACCCCGGGTCCCGACTCTGGACAGCCAGCACTTCATCCATGGCCACCGGACCTGTGCCCCCCCCCTCAAGGAAAAGGGGAGCAGAGGAGAAAAGAAAAGAAACGGCAGATCAACTGGTCTAACAGGGGGGCTATTTAAAGGCTAGAGTATACAAATGAGTTTTAAGATGGGACTTAAATGCTTCTACTGAGGTAGCATCTCTAATTGTTACCGGGAGGGCATTCCATAGTACTGGAGCCCCAATAGAAAACGCTCTATAGCCCGCAGACTTTTTTTGGGCTCTGGGAATCACTAATAAGCCAGAGTTCTTTGAACGCAGATTTCTTGCCGGGACATATGGTACAATGCAATCGACAAGATAGGACGGAGCTAGACCGTGTAGTATTTTATACGTAAGTAGTAAAACCTTAAAGTCACATCTTAAGTGCACAGGAAGCCAGTGCAGGTGAGCCAGTATAGGCGTAATATGATCAAACTTTCTTGTTCTTGTCAAAAGTCTAGCAGCCGCATTTTGTACCAACTGTAATCTTTTAATGCTAGACATAGGGAGACCCGAAAATAATACGTTACAGTAGTCGAGACGAGACGTAACGAACGCATGAATAATGATCTCAGCGTCGCTAGTGGATAAAATAGAACGGATTTTAGCGATATTACGGAGATGAAAGAAGGCCGTTTTAGTAACACTCTTAATGTGTGATTCAATTCAGTAGCGCCAAAGATCCCCCTAACCCGGAAACGGAAGTCCCGCTTGGTGAACATATTTATCGATTGTCACAACATCATGATAGAAAATAAGACAAATACTGCACATACATAAGAATTAATTCAACACTTAATTTAGGCCCCAATTTTTTTTTTTTAATAAAATTAAATTAGTGACGTAGCAAAGACGTAATATTTGAAGCGTGATATGGCGATGGATGTCTGTACAGCTATATAGTATATATATATATAGGTATTTATTAGGGATGTCCGATAATATCGGCCTGTCGATATTATCGGCCGATAAATGTCGTTTTTTTTGGGTTTTTTTCTCTTTCACACTCATCCATACAAAAGGGTTGTTTCTTTCTGTTATTAATATTCTGGTTCCTACATTATATATCAATATAAATCAATACAGTCTGTAAGGGATACAGTCCGTAAGCACACATGATTGTACGTGCTGCTGGTCCACTAATAGTACTAACCTTTAACAGTTAATTTGACTAATTTTCATTAATTACTAGTTTCTATGTAACTGTTTTTGTATTGTTTTATTTTCTTTTTTATTCAAGAAAATGTTTTTAATTTCCATCCATCCATCCATTTTCTACCGCTTATTCCCTTTGGGGTCGCGGGGGGCGCTGGAGCCTATCTCAGTTACAATCGGGCGGAAGGCGGGGTACACCCTGAACAAGTCGCCACCTCATCGCAGGGCCAACACAGATAGACAGACAACATTCACACTCACATCCACACACTAGGGCCAATTTAGTGTTGCCAATCAACTTATCCCCAGGTGCATGTCTTTGGAGGTGGGAGGAAGCCGGAGTACCCGGAGGGAACCCACGCAGTCACGGGGAGGACATGCAAACTCCACACAGAAAGATCCCAAGCCCGGGATTGAACCCAAGACTACTCAGGACCTTCGTATTGTGAGGCAGATGCACTAACCCCTCTGCATCTTATTTTTTTTTTAAAGTACCGTATCTTCACCATACATGGTTGTCCAAATTAGGCATAATAATGTGTTAATTCCACGACTGCATATATCGGTTGATATCGGTATCGGTAATTAAAGAGTTGGACAATATCGGAATATCGGATATCGGCAAAAAGCCATTATCGGACATCCCTAGTATTTATATAGTGTGATGTTGTTATTGGCCGTCAGTAAGATTCCTGTTCATTTCAACGCCTCTGTTGTGTTGATCTCTCTCGAAAATATTGTGATTTTTATTTTTTACTGTGGTTACCCTTTCAATAAAAGTTACACTAAGCAAGGTTTGATAATGTTTTTCTATCAGACAGAGATAAACCAAAAGCCAAGTGGTTTTCTATGTCCAATGTTTAAATGGGGCACATCGTAAACATTCTTGTAACTGTCATACGACGCTACAACATTGGCATTGAGAAAACATCACTTCTTGGCTTTCTGCTTGCTTTTGCCAAAACACACCGAAAGGATTAACGGATTATCAAATGTCTTGCAGTAGTTGTACACCAGTGAACACACTCCTTTGACACGTCTCACTCCCCACTTCTTGACATAACAGCATTTGGCACAGAAGTAACATAACACTACAAATTAGAGAGAGGAGGGGGATTAGAAAGGAAATAGGGAGCGAGCCAAGTGGTAACAAAGCCTCTTCTCACTTATTTTGTGAAGTTGTATGGCTGGTTTAATGGAAGGTATGCTGTGAAGAAAATTAAATAAGAGTGATGAAACTAAAGAAAACATCTGATAATGTGAGAAATGGCGTGTGCTCCCATCGGTGTTGACCCGAATCCAACAGTGGTAGGAAAATGATATCGCCTCTTTACTTCGGATTCAGTAATACATGAATGATTTTGTCGAGGCAGACTGAGACATATCCGCTGGAATCCAGAAACAAGAAACGATCTCCTAGTCACTCTGACCCTCTCAGATAATAAAAAAAAGTTACATTCCTTCTACCGCCTTTCAGTGAAAAGTTGCTATAATAAAGACACTGGGAAGAAATTGGCATATTCAGATTAAAATATTTTAAAGTTGTTTTATGTAATTGTTTAAATTGTATCATAGTTAAAGCTTTGAAAGGTACTTGCAAACAAAATGCTTTAGTTATTATTTTAGTAGTATTATTGTTATTAGGGCCAGAGCAGCGTCGCAAGCACCACAGGTGTGACCCTATTTAAATTGCGATGTTTATTATCATTATTACTATTATTATTCTCCCAGTTTAAATGCCTTTTTGAGGCCCTGAACATGCATGAAAATCCTCCAAATTTTGCAAGCAGGTCAGGTTCGTCAAAAAATTTTACATTTTGGGGGGTCCCGAAACAGACATTTCAAAATTGGCTGTTTAGCGCCACCTTTAAAAATGGAAAAAAAAAATAGCCCCTCACACCAGTTTCACCTCGTGCTACAAAAATCGATGGATACGTCTATCATGACGGGTTACACGTAAAAGTCTCAATAACATATCAAATCAAATCAAATCAAATCAACTTTATTTATAGAGCACATTTAAAATTTACCACAGGGGTAGCCAAAGTGCTGTACAATGAGCAGGTTAAAAGATAAAACGAGTACCGAGCAAACACAACACAACACAAACAGAACACGATAAAAAATAAATAATTAAAATAGAATTAATAAAAACATAAAAACTAAAAACAGGATCACAGCAGTTGTATTATGGGCCGCCATTGCAGGATGGATATCACTCAGTGTTAAAAGCCATGGAATAAAAGTATGTTTTTAAGAGAGATTTAAAAACAGGAAGAGAGGAGGCTTGTCTAACACTCAGGGGTAGGTCGTTCCAGAGCTTGGGAGCAGCAACGGCGAAAGCTCTGTCACCTCTAAGCTTCAGCCTTGTGTCAGGGACCGTCAACAGCAGCTGATCGGCTGATCTTAAGGATCGGGTGGGGCAGTAAGGCTGAAGGAGGTCGGAGAGATAGGTTGGCGCGAGGTTGTTTAGACATTTAAAAACAAATAAAAGGAGTTTAAAATGTATTCGGTAACGCACAGGGAGCCAGTGAAGGGACGCTAAAATAGGGGTGATGTGCTCACGTCTGCGGGTCTGTGTTAGCAGACGAGCAGCAGAGTTCTGCACGAGCTGCAGGCGGGCGAGGGAGGCCTGGCTAATGCCAACATACAGGGCATTACAATAATCAAGACGAGTCGAGATAAAAGCGTGGATTAATTTCTCAAGATCATGTCTTGATAGAAGCGGTTTCACTTTCGCTATTTGGCGTAATTGATAAAAGCTTTTTTGAACGACGCTGCTGATTTGTTTTTCGAATTTAAAATCTGAGTCAAACTTTACCCCCAGGTTTGTGACAGAGTCGCTGAGATACGGGGTCAGAGTGCCGAGGTCAACGTTGGGGGAGGGAGAGCGACTTGGACCGAACAACATAACTTCTGTTTTATCTTCATTTAGGCTCAGGAAGTTAGCTGAAAGCCAGACTTTGATGTCGTGCAGGCAGTCAATAAGACGTTGAACCGTGTTATTTTGTGCCATGGGAAAATAAATCTGGCAATCATCGGCATAAAAATGAAATGCAATATTGTACTTCCTAAAAATAGAACCAAGGGGGAGAAGGTAAAGCGCAAATAAAATTGGGGCAAGGATTGAGCCCTGGGGGACCCCATGTGGTAAAGGAGCTGTGGACGACATAAAACTGTCTACTTTTACACAAAAACTCCTGTCGGTTAGGTACGACATATGCCTGAAAACAAACAGGAAGTTGGCCATCTTGGTTTTTCGGCGAAAAAAGGGGTCGTACTTTAAAGCCCCATGTAAGAACTTTCAGTTTAGGGTTGATTTTGGCGGCGCAAGTGGGTCAACGCGCTAGTGTTTTGTCAAAAGAAGACCACATTTCCCATGAGGACTAGCGCATATGGCTTCAAGCTGACATGATGTCCGCTGTAATATTGGCACAACTATTACGTCTCAAATGGCTGAGCTGATGTTAAATAGGAGACACTATCAATAAATTATATTGGATTGCGCTACGAACATGATACTATAACCAATAATGTATCGGGGCGGATGCAGATCCAAAGCAAAAAAAGAATATAGGAAGTAGTGTGGAACTGGGAACTATCAAGCTGGTGGCTATTTATTGCTACCATGCAAATTCCCAATAGTTAACATTGGCATTATCATTTTGATTTGAGCATCGAACGTCACTTACTAGTTTAGCAAGAACAGCATTGGTCTGAAATCCCTCCTTTTTGAGCTCACACCAGCAAGTGAAAGCCGGGCCAATATTGATCCTTGACTGTCTTTTTGTCCGGGTAACCTCCCTTTTTCATATTTTTGCCTCCTCATACAAAACTTTTTGTTTCTTTGGTTGTTTTGCAGTTTCGGCCATGATAGCAGTAATTGCACGTCGGCGTTCTTCTTCTTTTAGTTATCAGGCGGCAGCAGGCGTTCGCATCGACTTCCGTCTTTTTAACAAATGAGGAAAAGAGGGAGTGACGTATGCCGTAAAGCAAGTGAGCACATTTGCAGTTTTTTGTGCGTCAGGGTTCTTGCCACCCTCCTAAGTGCCAGTGAAAGCGATACAGACCCCTTCAGGCCATGACAGAGTCCATGTATCATCCCAACAGTTATGAAAATAATTTATGAAGGTTGAAAAGTTATTTTGTAGCTGCTTTAACAAACTCCTCCTAAGGACTTTGACCAAATGTGTCGCGGTTAAAATGACAGATACGAGTTATTAGTTGCAGTCGTATTTTTGAACACATTAAGAACACATTTTCCAATCAGTATGCAAAAGAGGAGTACTTTTAAAACAGACTATAGTGTAACTGCACTTTTGTTTTTATTTATAGTAAATACATGTCAGCAAAAATCAGTTAACAATGGAGTCAATGGTAGCTCCTTTATTTCACCCATCCTATAGATAACCGTCCAAAATCCACCAACAATACTCAATTTACATTGCGCGACCTGAATATTAACCAATATTGTTATTATAAGCGCTATCAATAAGGACCTAATTTTATTGGTTAACAAGCTTATGCTTCTATACTGACACCATGAGCTGGGGAGCTGCTGCATCACCTCTAAATTGGTGAAAGTAAATCCTAGATTATAAATCATGCCTCTCACATGGATAGTAGAAGGTTGTGGCCACAAACCGAAAAGATGATCAATTTTGACATTCAACTTATACCTGGGGTTGGCGAAAGAAGACACAAAAAGACCTAGTCACTTTTGTTTTAACCCTTTGTGAGGATTATGTGTATCCATCAAAATGGAAGATATGAACATCCCATCAGTCATCATTCCAGTGAGAGCAGACATTGTACAGTAAGTGTTTTAAATGTTTCATTTTGTTTTATGTTGGTTGTCTCTCATGAAGTCTTCACGTGTAGTAATCAATGTTTATGTCTATGAAATTAAAGTGCTGCCGTATGCTTGCAATGACCAAAATATTTGTACATACCTCCATCAAATACCTTGATGGAGGTGTTCGGATGTCTTTAGAGTATAGGTGGAATAGAGTGACACTCATTGACTCCATTGTAAGATGACTTTTTGTAATGTTTTTTTAGGATATAGAATGCATCAGAAAAGAAAAAAAAAACATATGTGTTCTTGTCTTGTATAAGGATTGTGAATAATAGGCCAAATTCCCCCAAAAAGTGCACTTCCCCTTTCAATACTGAAGACAGAAGCAAAAATGACTGAATGCACTTTAATGTACGTGTCAGGCCAGTGGCTGCAGTTTATATTTGGAAATGAACTTATTGTGTTGTACGAATGAATAAATATGATCAAGTTCTCAATAGTAATTCAAATACTGGGGGGTCACAGGTTTCAGTTCAAAAGCGGTTGATGGGGTCCTATTGACGACCATCAGACAAAACAGTTATAGAATTCTTAAGAGGAACACAATATGGACCCAACAAATAAGCTATTAAAGTTTTTGAAATGTTTCCATCCAGGAAATGGGAATGATTCCATCCAGTTTCCTTAATTGTATTAAACAAATAATGCACATACCCTAATGACATACACATAGTCAAGGTTTACAATGTGATGCGGATCCAAATAGGGGTGGTTTGGCCTTGGTGGAGGTCTGGTTCTGCTTTGGTTCTGTACTCTTATACTCTCAGAGGTTCACAGCTTACAACACGAGGTCTGATCTGAGGTCTCTTTACCCGCGAGAACCAAAAGTTCAGATCTGCGAGATAGGACTACACCAGGTACACGTTGGCAGAGCGAGAGCACAACACACCTCGGCAGATCCAGTGTTTGTTTATTTCCTACAACGTGTGCGGACCAAACGCTTTATATGCAGAATCAACCTCAGCGAGGGAGAGGCGGGGCGCCGGAGCGATGCAAGTGTACGGAGACAGACTTCCTTGCGCTGCCGCTCCGCGAGGAGGCAGATTATTTTAAGACTGATTGAGATGCCAACGTCAGACGGATTGGGAGCGTGAAGGCAATCAGCAAAAAAGATAAGGAGCTGTTACCTGAAGACGCAGCACTGTGCCGCCTGTTTGGGTAGTCCTCCCTGCACGGTCTGATAACAGCTTACTTTTAATGACCAGTGAAAGCTGGCAGGAGATGGACACTAAACAGATCAACCTCTCCTCCCCTCCGGCTGCGCCTGGCTCTGCTCACCAGATATACCCCCCCTCACTTCCCATTCCATCCATCCATTTCTCTTATAGTATATTCCTCCATCCTACCATCCACCTTTCCCTTAAGCGATGCTAAAAGCCGGGCTGCCATCATGCAAGTGCCATAACACATGTAAATGCATTCAACAAGGCAGCACACGGGCTACACCACTACAGTATGCATCCACCGGTACAATCATTCTCAAGCAATTTGCATGTGTGCGACCGTCCGACACATCGGCATAAAACACAAGCACACATAGCTTATTTTAAACCTCTTCACTTTAAAAAGGTAGGCACTTATTGCACACGCCTCGTCTTGCTGGATTACAATTATACAGGGATTCTCCCGCAGGGCAGAAATGTGTTGCTTTAAGATACAGGGATCCATTTGACTCTAATGTAATTATTGCACAGGGGGCTACTGGTTGGTGCCCTCGTCAGCCACAGATTAAGGCGGCTTTCGCCCACCACCTGCTCTCACCTTTGGCTTCTGAAGCCATACGAGGCATTCCTGCTAATTTTCTTCCACTCCATCTCTTACCAAGGTGCCTGGCGTTCACATTTAACTCTCGGCAACACCTCCGCCTGTGTCGACTTGCTCTCAACCTGCGGGCCACGTAAGGCGATAGGCTGACAGGGGGTCAGCCGCCCGTGAGTGATTGGCTTAATGGTCGAGGCCAAGGCCTCAGTCTGGGAGCCAGTGAGGAAAAGAAGCCTGGTCTGTGCCCCCTCGTTGACCCCCGCTAGTTCACAGCCATGATGACATCTGCAAATACAGGCCGAATCAATGAGTGGACAGCTTTGACTACGCTTTTAACATGTGTTCCTTTTAAAGGAGTCATATTATGATTTTTTTTGTCTACATTTTAAACACTTCCTTGTGGTCTACATAACCTGTAATTAATCTATCAATCAATCAAAGTTTATTTATATAGCCCTTAAACACAAGTGTCTCAAGCCACAACGACATCCTCGGCTCAGATCCCACATCAGGGCAAGAAATAACTCAACCCAATGGGATATAATAAGAAATCTTGGAGGGGGCCGCAGATGTGGGGACCCACCCCCCCGGGCGACCAGTGCAATGGACGTCGAGTGGAACTAGTTAATAGTGTTAGAGTCCAGTCCATAGAGGGGCCAGCAGGGGATCATCTTGAGTGGATACAAGTCAGCAGCGCAGAGACGTCACCAACTGATGCACATATGAGTGGTCCACCCCGGGTCCCGACTGTGCTCACCTAATGTGGTCTCCACACAGGGGAGGGGGGCAGAGTAGAAAAGAGACGGCAGATCAACTGGTCTAAAAGCAGGGTCTATTTAAAGGCTAGAGCAGTGGTCCCGATCGCAGACCGATTGGTACCGGGCCGCACAATAAAAAATAAAAAATAAATAAAAAAATAAATAATAATAATATTTTTTTTTAATTAAATCTACATAAAAACAGAATATATACACTATATATCAATGTATATCAATACAGTTTGCAGGGATACAGTCCGTAAGCACACATGATTGTATTTCTTTATAAAAAAAGAAAACAAAATCACCCTCATCCCAATTATTTTTACAGCACTGCCTTAACATTTAACACTCTTCGGCATCTATTTCACTGGAGCTTCACCGGTTACCTCTAAAATCCACTTCCACTCCTCTAAAACAGAAAAGGTGACAGTATAAAATTATTTCTGCAATGCTTCCACGGTTTGATTTCAAATTTTCGGGACTTACTGTGTGGGGATCCCAAATACACATAAGCAGGTACCATCAGATAAGAAAATAAGGTTTTGTATACGAGGTCCCCTTAAGTCAGGGGTCGGCAACCCAAAACATTGAAAGAGCCATATTGGACCAAAAATACAAAAAACAATTCTGTCTGGAGCCGCAAATAATGAAAAGCTGTATATAAGTCCTATAATAAAGGCAACACATGATGTAAGTGTCTATATTAGCTATAATAGCCTACTATCAAAATGACTATGTGTCACAGGCTGAAGCAAATCTTCAAAAATGTTGACATTTAATAATTATTCTTCACATTTTTACAACATTGGAAAACATTAGTAATTCAGAGGCTACTCAGAAGGTGAGATAACTCCTGGAAATGACTGCCTTTTAATGGCCAGAGGTACATATGTGTGTGTCCAAGTTAAAAGAAATGACAGGCTGTCTTCTTTTAATAGAATACAATATTTGCAAGCTGGGTAACGTTTGCTGTGGTCTGGAACAACATGGCACACAAACAACTATCTGAAATGCAGTCAATATTACATACAGATAATGTGTCGTAAGACATGCAAATATAAATTATATACAAATAGGATAAAAGTAAAGGCAATTGAATGAGCTCAAACATACCTACAGATGAGGTATAATGATGCAATGTGTACATACACCTAGCCTAAATAGCATGTTAGCATTGATTAGCTTACAGTCATGCACTGACCAAATATGCCTGATTAGCACTCCAACAAGTCAATAACATCAACAAAGCGCACCTTTGTGCATTCATGCACAGTATAAAACATTTGGTGGACAAAATGAGACAAAGAAAGAGTAGAAGATTGTACATGTAAACAAACTGTTAAGTCACAGTCCACACTATGGTGTGTTCAAGAACCGCCAAAATTAGTAGGACAAAACAATGAATGAAATACTCTCATCAGTGAAGTATACACACAAACATATTAAACAGTGGGCTTTCTAACAATTGTTAAGGTTTGTGTCATGTTTGTCCTCAAACAAAAAAACGGACTGAAACAAAAATATTATTTTCCCCCATCTTTTTCCATTTTCAATATTTTTTAAAAATGCTCCAGGGAGCCACTAGGGTGGCACTAAAGAGCCGCATGCGGCTCGAGAGCTGCGGGTTGCTGACCCCCGCCATAAGTGATCCATGTTGAGACTAAATGGATTTACAATATTACATTTGAAGTTCTGCTATGAACACCATCTGCATATTTGGAATGTATTTGGCATGATTGGGTAAGATTTGACATGTTTTTGAAAATGGTATTATATTTACTGATGGAACCATAGTGTTGAATACCTTTTCATTCAACAGGGACATACATGAAAAAAATCCAAGAAAATACATCAAAATCTAGACAGGAAGTTGTACAAAAAATGACGAAGACAATCGACAAAATATAACACCACCACCTTGGGGGAGGTAATGTCACTGACTGACACACTTTAAGATGATTTATCCGGCTGCCAAGAGAACATTCTTTACATCTCTGCCACCGCTCTTGTCTTTATCCCTGCCTTTTCCCCTCCCTTCCGTCTTATTCCTTCCCTGCCCATCTCCCCCTAACTCTGTCTTTGTAAAACACAGTTCTGACATCAAAGTGGCAGAATTATAAATCCGAGCAGAGGTATCTGCTCCCAGTGTAGGGATCAAGAACCAGGTCGTGATAGATGGAGGTGGGGGTGAAGCCATACAAGGGGGCTGGGGGAGGAATGGCAGAAACAAGCAACATCGGTTGGGGGTGTAAATTAGAGCATTAAGCAGTTCGAGTGGGAAGCTCCAATAATTTACTAATCTCAAAGATTCAAACAGATCTTGCATACAATCGCCTGGAAGTGAGCAGTACTTCACAAAATGTCACAATACAAATGTTTTAACACCTGATTTTGTCACGCTTGTGGCGTGACCCCAGGATGCAGAGAGGTGACGTGCTGGTAAAAACATTTCTGACATAAACGTCCAAAAGAATACAAATACACAGTTGCGTGATATAATGAGACACAAAAACCGGTTTTAAGGGTGACACCTTTGCAAATAAGCAATGACATAGCGCATATGCCCCCATTACTCCAATACACCAGGCATTCACAGGCATTATGTGGAGTCAAGGTGGAGGTGTTAATGAGCTACAGAACACATGGAAGTACACTTCGAATAATGCTGATCTGTGAGCTGCCTTGTGACTTTAAATCTACAAAAACAAATACAATAATGTTGTGGATGGACAGTGTGGTTCGCCCCACAATGACATCATTGATTTGTAGTGAAGTAAGTAGTACTGAACTAGAGTTGTATGGTATACCGGTACTAGTATAGTATCGCCGTACTAATGAATCAAAAAACTTTAAAACGTACACGTTGTTGTCACGTCGTGACATTGCTGGTTTTACGAGCAGAGGGGCATGTTCGGCGGCGCACAATCACAGAGTACTTACAAGCAGACACAGTGTGTCGACAGAAAAGGGAGAACGGACGCATTTTGGCCTAAGAACTAACAATAAAGGTGAAGTTATAACACTGAAACACCCCTCAGGAAGAGGTGCTTTAAAACATGGCTAGCTTGTTAGCAGCAAACATCCATCCACAGTCAGCAGCGTTTTAGCTACTTCTAAATTACGAATCCTCAGCTCCATAGGGACAAATAACGTACCGTATTTTTCATTTTTTGGAGTAAAAGTATAAGTCGCACCGGCCGAAAATGCATAATAAAGAAGGAAAAAAACATATATAAGTCACACTGGAGTATAAGTCGCATTTTTTTGGGAAATGTATTTGATAAAACCCAACACCAAGAATAGACATTTGAAAGGCAATTTAAAATAAATAAAGAATAGTGAACAAAAGGCTGAATAAGTGCACGTTATATGACGCATAAATAACCAACTGAGAGCGTGCCTGGTATGTTAACGTAACATATTATGGAAAGAGTCATTCAAATAACTATAACATATAGAACATGCTATACGTTTACCAAACAATCTCTCACTCCTAATGGCTAAATCCCATGAAATCTTATACGCCTAGTCCCTTACGTGAATGAGCTAAATAATATTATTTTATATTTTACGGTAATGTGTAAACAATTTTAAGTCGCTCCTGAGTATAAGTTGCACCCCCGGCCAAACTATGAAAAAACTGTGACTTATAGTCCGAAAAATACGTCAAGTTTCTTACAAGTATCATCCCTGCAGGACGAGGAATAGCTAAACATGCTTCACTACACACCGTAGGAGGATACAATAGCTCACCGGCGTCACATCCACTGTAATGATATCAAGTACAATAGTGTATCTAGTGGATACTACTATGATTACATCAATATTTTTTTATTGTCACTAAATCGGATCAATACCTAAATTTGTGGTATCATCCAAAACTAATGAAAAATATCCAAAAAACAGAAGAATAAGTGTTTATTATATTTTAACAGAAGTGTAGATAGAACATGTTGAAACGGAACATAACCAGATATCAACAGTAAATGAACAAGTAGATTAATAATACATTTTTACAGCTTGTCCTTTATAATGTTGACAAAATAATAAAATGATAAATGACACAATATGTTACTGCATATGTCAGCAGACTAATTAGGAGCCTTTGTTTGTTTACTTACTACTAAAAGACAAGTTGTCTAGTATGTTCACTATTTTGTTTAAGGACAAAAGTGTTATTCGATTGCAAAAATAAACATGTGTTTAATGTACCGTAAGATTTTTTGTTAAAATAAAGCCAATAATGCCATTTTTTGTGGTCCCCTTTATTTAGAAAAGTATCAAAATACATTTTGGTACCGGTACTGGTACCAACATATTGGTATCAAGACAACCCTATACTGAACCCCGGCTTTTGTACCTCATGAACTGATTATCATTTGACATCATAAGATCTCTAGCATTTCCAACTTTTGACATATTTGTGACAGAAAGAAAAGTCAAAATGACAATGTTCTGCACTGGAAAAACTCGCAATCTCATCAGGTGTATATATGTAAGATCCACTCAAAATATCTAAACAAACGTAATACAAGTCACAATACCCTGAATAGTATTTTTTCAGTATTTCATCTTTTGAGGAAAAAAAATACTACATTTGAGCATCACACGTTTGTTATGAGACACAAAACTTCACAATACTAGTAAACGTTTTAATTTGTTCTTTCAAGACCAATTTTACAATTTTAAAGTTTAAAACTTTTAATTTTTATATGTCTTATTTCAAGAAATCTCACCAAGATTATTTTGCTCTTTACAAGCAAAAATAACTTGATTTTTTTTTAAAACCTTTTTTAAAAGAGGCATTTCTTCCAATGTGGTATAACTTGATTTTGGTGTATCTGTCCCAAACATGTTACCGAACATCTTTCAGAAAACAATACAAACAACATTTCTTATTTACCCAACTATAATTAGTAAAACAAACACGTTTCATTCAGTCCAAACACAATTAGCTGTTTTACCTAAACCCAATGTATGTTTACACATTGTTGTCCGTGAAGCTGCAGTGTATGCAAAACCAAATGGAAAATTCCAATTAAACAAATCCCCTGCAAGGTAAATTAAGTGTGCCATTTTGACGTGTTCTATCATAAACAAGATATGATATTACGTAATGTAAAAATAATATAATATCAATTATTCATGATTGGGGATGAAGATGCTACCAAAACACATACTCTGCAATGGGAAATTGCCTTTATTTTGCAGGGGAATTTTACCTGCAGACATAATTTTTGGGTCTAGAACTAGGACAAAATTGCCAGTGATGTCAGTATTAGAGGGGCCCTTTAATGGAAGTTATGACAACATATTGCACTGCATGATTTGATGGTGTGCTGCACTCAAACTCCCAATCAGAATGATTTCCAAGAAAAGGACCAGCCTCAACATGGAAGAACAAGAACATACATGCACCAGAAGATACATGAAGTAGGAAAACTCACATTTATAGTAGATCAATTCTCCTTCATGGCAGAGGTGGGACCAAGTCATTGTTTTGCAAGTCACAAGTAAGTCTCAAGTCTTTGCCCTCAAGTCCGAGTCAAGTCCCGAGTCAAGACAGGCAAGCCCCGAGTCAAGTCCAAAGTCAAGACTGGAAAGTCTCAAGTCAAGTCCTAAGTCCTGCATTTTGAGTTTCGAGTCCTTTCAAGTCCTTTTAACCACAGACTAATATATTAACACAGATTTTGTATGCTTTTCAAACGCTGTATTTATTTATTAAAACAAGTGCATTTTAAATTGCAGGAAAGAAAATTGTGCTGACATTGCACTTTATAATAGCACTATTAACCAGTCATTTTAAACATTAACTCATTCCTTTACAGAACAAACACATTGAAAAATAAAGTGCAAATGTACTTATTTGTACAAAAGTGTTAACATTGAAAAAACATGACATATACGTGAACATAACAAAACCGGTGGTTGGGGACCACTGAGGTAAACAACCAACAGTATGTCAGAAAGCTAGCTACGGTACACATATTCATAATATAGTATACATTTTAACTGACCTTTATTTTACTATTTTTGTCTTTTTTTAGGTGGCTAAAATACGCGGTGCTGCTGACCGCCGTCTAACGTTACGTGTGATATATTGACTAACGTAACCCTGCTTAAAAAAATCACTGAACAAAAAGTATGAATAAGGTAGTGAACTGCAACAGATTCCCGTGTTTGCAATAACATTATAACGTTAGCAGTGAGTTTACAGCCTCACTGATTTAACTACACAGCAAATAAAAGTCACGTTACTTAGCCAATAAACGTTATCTTACATTCAAAACTTACCGTTCTTTGTGCAACTTCAAATGCCGGACGAAGTTGGAAGTTGTTGCCTCTCCACAGTAATTTTCGAACCGCATGTGTTGCATACTGCAAACCGTTTTGTGTTGACCACCTCGTAATTTTTATACCCAAACGAAATTATTTTAGGTATCATTTTTTGTTCACTGGCGTGTGGTTTGGACATGTCTTCTTCCTTGGTTGTCCTGCAATTTGATTGGATGAATGCTGTGTGATGAAAACAAAGTAGATCTAATTTGATTGGCTGTTGTACTGAGACCACACCAGCTGACACACGCAACGCTGATAGACAAGTACACAATGAAAAATACGGAGCGCTCCCGAATAACTTTTTCATCTTTGGGTTTTGGGGAAAGTAGCAAGTCATGTCAAGTCATGTCAATTCAAAAGGCTCAAGTCCAAGTGAAGTCACAAGTCATTGATGTTAAAGTCTAAGTCGAGTTGCAAGTCTTTTTACATTTTGTCAAGTCGAGTCTAAAGTCATCAAATTCATGACTCGAGTCTGACTCGAGTCCAAGTCATGTGACTCGAGTCCACACCTCTGCTTCATGGTTCCAGTGTAATACAGTATGATTCTGATTTTCCACAGAATGGAAATGGGAAATGCTGGATGTGCTGGAGAAGGAGGCGTGAGCTACAAAAAAGAACCAGATGAGGCCAAGGCCAATATGTGGGATCTCTGTCATGAAACACAGCAGGCATTGCAACTATTCAAAAAGGAAACCCATCAAAAGTCTACAAACTGCACAGTGCTGCAACTACTCCGGTCTAATACACATCTGCTGTGTGTATATGATATAAATGAGGTTTTCCAACACAATCATATTATCATTCCTGAATAGCCATGATGACTAAGCCTAGTGTCTTTCACTATCCTTAGTACACATGGCGATGACCGTATCAATGCACCAAACAACTTTAGTTAATCTTTGGACCTTTGCCATAAAGTGTGTGCAAAGGTTGTGGACTGACCAGATGAGTGCGTGCTTAGACAAGGCTGTAATAAATGGGAATGCATCCCCTACTAAGAAATGTGACACAACAGGAAATAGTTTTACAGATTTCTTCCTTCAGGGCTTGAGGGGCAAATAACTGTCACTTTAGTTTAGGCCCACATGCTTTAAACCCCCAGTGCCTGGTCAACAATTTGTCGAAAGGGGAACTCTGCACTAAATATTGTTTTATAATATGAGACCAAGTGTGACGAAGCGGAGCGCAGCATGCAAGGTCGAGAGTATAAGGTATCATACAGGTTGCTTTAGGTTAGGTGTGTGGGCGTCTCCTGTCCCTAAGCTCTTTCGAACCCTTTTTACTGGTTTTGGCATTTATTAGGTTTCATGCTGTACACTTAATCTTTATTGGGATTTACACACTGACCAAGACTGAATATCAGTCCAGGGAAATTAAATATTGCTACCCTGCATATTAATTTAGTGAATGCATTGTATTCAAATAAACTAAACTAATAGAGAAAAAAATACAAGTTTTGTAAAGAAGGTTTTTATAATTAACATAATTTCCGTACTACAGAGCGCATCTATATATTAACCCACCTTTTGGATAAATTGTATTTTATACATACCGTATTTTCCGCACCATTAGCCGCACCTAAAAACCACAAATTTACTCAGAAGCTGACAGTGCGGCTTTTAACCCGGTGCGCTTAATATATGGATAAATATTAAGATTAATTTTCATAAAGTTTCGTTCTCGCAACTTCGGTAAACAGCCGCCATCTTTTTTCCCGGTAGAGCAGGAAGCGCTTCTTCTTCTACGCAAGCAACCGCCAAGGTAAGCACCCGCCCCCATAGAACAGGAAGCGCTTCTTCTTGTACTGTAAGCAACCACCCGCCCCCGGAAGAAGAAGAAGCGCGCGGTGCATGCTGGGATATGTGACGTTTCATTTCCATTTGTGTGTTTATGTAAAGACCCCAAAATGGCTCCTATTAAGTGTGTTGTCTGTCTAATTATAAATAATGCAGACGAGGCGTGTTAACTGAGTTCTCAACGTTTACTCACAGCGTGCTCATAACCACATTCTAACTGCCAGCATACAACGCTTCTCAGGGCTACCGCGCATGCTCGTAACTATCGTTGCATGCTGGGTAGTGTAGTTGTTATATTTGCTAGCTCATAACATCACATTAAGAGACACGCTTACGCGCTTAATTCAATACTCGCCGTCATTCCGGGTGGATTGACAAAAGACCTCCAGCCGCTAGATATTGGTGTCAACAGGGCATTCGAAGCTAGACTGCTAACTGCGTGGGAACAATGGATGACAGAAGGCGAACACACCTTCACTAAGACAGGGAGGCAGCGCCAGACGACGCCAACATCTGCCAGTGGATCGTAAATGCCTGGGCAGATATTTCGGTCACAACTGTGGTCCGAGCTTTCCGGAAGGCAGGATTCACAGAACTGCTGGATAACAGTGACACTGACTCCGATGACTTCGACGAGACGGAACCGGCCATTTTGGATCTCACATTTGCCCAACTTTTCACTTCGGACACCGAAGACGAAGGATTTACGAATGAAGAATAACTTCAGAAAGTGAGCGCTATGTTTATTTTGTGTGTTGTGACATTAACGTTCGAGCAACATTATGTTGCTATTGCTCTGCACTATTTTGAATTTTACTATGTTTGTGATTGCACATTTGCGTACATTTTGGGAGTGAACAGAGTTGTTAGAACGCTGGTTTTTAATATATTATTAAAGTTTGACTGACCTATCTGACTGTTTTTTTGACATTCCCTTTAGCGCAGCGTAGGCGCGGCTTATAGTCCGGGGCGGCTTATAGGTGGACAAAGTTTTGAAATATGCCATTCATTGAAGGTGCGGCTAATAACCCGGGGCGGCTTATAGTGCGGAAAATACGGTACATTGGCCACACTAGTGTATAAGCCGCTCGTGTACACATTTTAAACTTGAACTATTTGCACAGGCGCTTGTATTTATTCACAAATGTAACAACATTTACCTACCAGAGAGGTCACTGAGCTCGTTCTTTGTCCTCCGTCTGCGCCGGCCTTTCGGGCCCGTTAGGAGTGGTAGATTGCCATATAGAGCGGCGGTTGTTTCCTTTTTCGATGGTCGTGTTGATTATCTTCGGCTTTGGGGCTGCGTCTTGTGCATTTCTGTGTGTCTTCTACAAGCTGAGGGTGAGTCTATAATGCGGTAAATGGCTGACTGAATGATTGTGTGAGTGCGTTTTATTTTTTAGTGAACAATTTCATCGGTCCGCTGTGACCCTTTGGGCAATTTCATCGGTCTCATTTGGGGCTAAATGTATTGTCGCCAATCGTCCGTAGCATTGTATAAAGCACAGGTTGTAAAGTGTGGGAAAAAAGTAGCGGCTTATAGTCTAGAAATGAAGGTATTGTGTAATATTTGAAATATTTTTCACATACATCTTTTTAATTGTACTCACAACTTTAAGTGTTTGCTTGTACTGTGAGTCTTAACCCAGGGGTATCAAACTCATTTTAGATCGGGGGGGCACATGGAGAAATGTCTACTCCCAAGTGGGCCGGACTGGTAAAATCACGGCATGATAACTTAAAAATAAAGACAACTTCAGATTGTTTTCTTTGTTTGAAATTAGAACAAGCACATTCTGAAAATGTATTTCATCATAATGTTTTCTTTTTTTACACTTACATGTTACAAGTATTCTACCTTTATTTGTCGTTTTTTATACTTTCTGAATGAATTATGTGATAATATTCATCAGTCAACTCATTGGTGTTAATTTTCAATCTATCAAGATAAAAAAATAATATCAAAATCAAATTACAGGATGTTATTTATGTAGTTTGCTCATTTTCCTCGACTGGTGCACTAAAAATTGTTTTTACATATGTAGTATCATCTACAAAGAGACAAATCATTGCTATTGCGACATCTAGTGGACACATTTAGAACAGCAGTTTCTTCCATTCAAAAATTTCGGCTCATTTTCATACTTAGCAAACTCATCGTACCTTTGACACCCCTGGTCTAACCTAAAAATAATGACATAGACATTACAATTTGGCTAAAAGAACAACATGAATCATGACATAGAACTTTAAAGTTACACAACAGCAATATTTTTTAGATTTTAAGCCTATGCAATGACGTCTAACAGTTCATAACTGATAAGACAATTTCGGTGACATTTACAAATGCCACGGCCCCAACCTTATTTTCTATCTGGCATTTGTCATTTTTCTTGTGTGTAAACGCATGAAAAGCAATAATATGAGAATACAAAGTGAGGGAAAAAACAAACAGCTAAGATGAGATGCAGGCGGGAAGCCTGTAAAGCCTGGTGACCGAGGTCAACTCTCTCAGATACACATCACTAAGAGGAGCTATAAAAGTTCAAGAGGAGGTGTCTTTGTCAGTCCAGAGAAAATAAACCCAAGCTTTACTATACAAGGACATCAGCATGGAACACACGGGGGCCCGGGCTACGTAACAACAACAAGCAACAAGGACAGAATCGGCATCAATCTTTCAAGGGCAGATACAGTACATCTCACACGGAGGAACACAATTTGTCCGTGAAGCTTTGCATCCACGCACATTTCCGAGCACATGCTCACATAATGACTTCCGCTCTCTCGCCCTGTAACGCAGACCGGAGAAAGGATGTTTGCAGTGGGATTTCACGCCAGGACGTATCCAGATCCAACAACATGTTCCAGAGATCTGAACCATAATGAGAGGTTAACCAGAAATGACTTCTCTTTGGTCTCGGGGCGAGGGACGGAGGGTGTGAATATAGCAGTTCATTTCACACCACCTACACCTTTACACACAAGTTAAATTTGTGTTTTTTTACATACGCATGAGCACATTTGACCACATCCTTGGGAGAAACCTCAAAGACTCCTCACAGCCCACCCTCCACCTGCAGCCGGCATAAATAAGAGACAACAGAGACTGTTCATCATGGCTTATTGGTGTATGTACATGTCGGGGCTTTGCCGGAACATGATTGGTTAGTGCATTCATCAATCTGATAGTGATCAGTCCCATATAGGGGAGATAAATCATTAGTTCTGCAGGGGCAAATGCATGGCACGCCAGATAGTGATTATTGATGGGTTAATCTCAACTCCATGGCTTTGCATCCAGGCAATGGCCTTAGGATCTATCATGCAAAATTGTCTTTGTATTAAAGTGTTAGGGCTTTTTAGAAACATCCAGACTGGTATTAATCGATGACTTAGATTCTTCCATGTTCCGAATTACAGGTAAAAGCCAGTAAATTAGAATATTTTGAAAAACTTGATTTATTTCAGTAATTGCATTCAAAAGGTGTAACTTGTACATTATATTTATTCATTGCACACAGACTGATGCATTCAAATGTTTATTTCATTTAATTTTGATGATTTGAAGTGGCAACAAATGAAAATCCAAAATTCCGTGTGTCACAAAATTAGAATATTACTTAAGGCTAATACAAAAAAGGGATTTTTAGAAATGTTGGCCAACTGAAAAGTATGAAAATGAAAAATATGAGCATGTACAATACTCAATACTTGGTTGGAGCTCCTTTTGCCTCAATTACTGCGTTAATGCGGTGTGGCATGGAGTCGATGAGTTTCTGGCACTGCTCAGGTGTTATGAGAGCCCAGGTTGCTCTGATAGTGGCCTTCAACTCTTCTGCGTTTTTGGGTCTGGCATTCTGCATCTTCCTTTTCACAATACCCCACAGATTTTCTATGGTGCTAAGGTCAGGGGAGTTGGCGGGCCAATTTAGAACAGAAATACCATGGTCCGTAAACCAGGCACGGGTAGATTTTGCGCTGTGTGCAGGCGCCAAGTCCTGTTGGAACTTGAAATCTCCATCTCCATAGAGCAGGTCAACAGCAGGAAGCATGAAGTGCTCTAAAACTTGCTGGTAGACGGCTGCGTTGACCCTGGATCTCAGGAAACAGAGTGGACCGACACCAGCAGATGACATGGCACCCGGTTTGGGTTGGTTTTGTTTGCATTTCCTTTGGAAATCGAGGTCCCAGAGTCTGGAGGAAGACAGGAGAGGCACAGGATCCACGTTGCCTGAAGTCTAGTGTAAAGTTTCCACCATCAGTGATGGTTTGGGGTGCCATGTCATCTGCTGGTGTCGGTCCACTCTGTTTCCTGAGATCCAGGGTCAACGCAGCCATCTACCAGCAAGTTTTAGAGCACTTCATGCTTCCTGCTGCTGACCTGCTCTATGGAGATGGAGATTTCAAGTTCCAACAGGACTTGGCGCCTGCACACAGCGCAAAATCTACCCGTGCCTGGTTTACAGACCATGGTATTTCTGTTCTAAATTGGCCCGCCAACTCCCCTGACCTTAGCCCCATAGAAAATCTGTGGGGTATTGTGAAAAGGAAGATGCAGAATGCCAGACCCAAAAACGCAGAAGAGTTGAAGGCCACTATCAGAGCAACCTGGGCTCTCATAACACCTGAGCAGTGCTAGAAACTCATCGACTCCATGCCACGCCGCATTAACGCAGTAATTGAGGCAAAAGGAGCTCCAACCAAGTATTGAGTATTGTACATGCTCATATTTTTCATTTTCATACTTTTCAGTTGGCCAACATTTCTAAAAATCCCTTTTTTGTATTAGCCTTAAGTAATATTCTAATTTTGTGACACACGGAATTTTGGATTTTCATTTGTTGCCACTTCAAATCATCAAAATTAAATGAAATAAACATTTGAATGCATCAGTCTGTGTGCAATGAATAAATATAATGTACAAGTTACACCTTTTGAATGCAATTACTGAAATAAATCAAGTTTTTCAAAATATTCTAATTTACTGGCTTTTACCTGTATATTGATTTTATTTTGATAGTATCGCTTTCCAAATTGCAGTTTTTTTCATTCAATCACTTCCGTGCGTATCCACCCCATTCACTTCTTTCTCGTCGTCGAAGTGATGTTGTGCAGAAGTACTTTTGAAAGCCCCAGAGGGTAAATAGTGCTTGAAAAGTAAACAGAAATGAGCTGACCTTGCCAGAATTTTTGGCTCTTGACAGCAGAACCGCTTTAAAACTTCAAGCAGCAAAGGGTCACGTCTATAAACATATTCATTCCAATGCCAGCAATTCATAGACAAAGAGAGAAAACAATCAAGTTTCTGGCAGAGGAAGACAATTAATGAAAACTCCAGAGAGCATGGCAAAATAACAAAAAGAGAGAGCGAGAGAGTGGGTAAAGTGAGTTGCATGTGGTGGTTTTGTCATGCCAAATAGTGTGAATAATGGTGAGAATCTGTTTTTCTTTTAGCTGAAAAGGTCAACGGCCATGTGTTTTAGGTTCTGAACAGCCAGGCTTGCTCAACAAAAACTGTTTTTTGCAAGAACTGATGATGAAATGCTATTTTCCTTTAGTTTTTTCCTTAGTTGATAAAAAAAAGAAAAAAGAAAAGTAGTAGGCACCATATTGGTTATGCACATGTTAATCCAGGATAATTTTATGTTTTCAAAAAATATTATTATTTGTACTTTGTAGTAATTAGGGTAATTTACTTCCAGGAAATGATTCAGTATGTAATTTATGTTCATTTTAAAGGGTACCTATTATGCAAAATACATGTTTTTTTTCCTACAGTATTGGTACCTGCTGTTGTGTATTTGGGATCTGATTAATTCTCGAAAATTTGAAATCAAACCACCGAGGCATGGCGGACATACTTATAAAACAGGCTTGCCTTCCTTCACACTTCCTCCAAACAAATAGTTTGGAAATTGCCTTAAGTGTGACATCAACAGATATCGCCATATACAAACCCCGTTTCCATATGAGTTGGGAAATTGTGTTAGATGTAAATATAAACGGAATACAATGAATTGCAAATCATTTTCAACCCATATTCAGTTGAATATGCTACAAAGACAACATATTTGATGTTCAAACTGATAAACTTTTTTTTTTTTTTGCAAATAATCATTAACTTTAGAATTTGATGCCAGCAACACGTGACAAAGAAGTTGGGAAAAGTGGCAATAAATACTGATAAAGTTGAGGAATGCTCATCAAACACTTATTTGGAACATCCCACAGGTGAACAGGCTAATTGGGAACAGGTGGGTGCCATGATTGGGTATAAAAGTAGATTCCATGAAATTCTCAGTCATTGACAGACAAGGATGGGGCGAGGGTCACCACTTTGTCAACAAATGCGTGAGCAAATTGTTGAACAGTTTAAGAAAAACCTTTCTCAACCAGCTATTGCAAGGAATTTAGGGATTTCATCATCTACGGTCCATAATATCATCAAATGGTTCAGAGAATCTGGAGAAATCACTGCACGTAAGCAGCTAAGCCCATGACCTGTGATCCCTCAGGCTGTACTGCATCAACAAGTGATATCAGTGTGTAAAGGATATCACCACATGGGCTCAGGAACACTTCAGAAACCCGCTGTAAGTAACTACAGTTGGTCGCTACATCTGTAAGTGCAAGTTAAAACTCTCCTATGCAAGGCGAAAACCGTTTATCAACAACACCCAGAAGCGCTGTCGGCTTCGCTGGGCCTGAGCTCATCTAAGATAGACTGATACAAAGTGGAAAAGTGTTCTGTGGTCTGACGAGTCCACATTTCAAATTGTTTTTGGAAACTGTGGACGTTGTGTCCTCCGGACCAAAGAGGAAAAGAACCATCCGGATTGTTCTAGGCGCAAAGTTGAAAAGCCAGCATCTGTGATGGTATGGGGGTGTATTAGTGTTCAAGACATGGGTAACTTACACATCTGTGAAGGCGCCATTAATGCTGAAAGGTACATACAGGTTTTGGAGCAACATATGTTACCATCCAAGCAACGTTACCATGGACGCCCCTGCTTATTTCAGCAAGACAATGCCAAGCCACGTGTTACAACAACGTGGCTTCAGAGTAAAAGAGTGTGGGTACTAGACTGGCCTGTCTGTAGTCCAGACCTGTCTCCTATTGAAAATGTGTGGCGCATTATGAAGCCTAAAATAGCACAACGGAGACCCCCGGACTGTTGAACAACTTAAGCTGTACAACAAGCAAGAATGGGAAAGAATTCCACCTGAGAAGCTTAAAAAATGTGTCTCCTCAGTTACCAAACGTTTACTGAGTGTTGTTAAAAGGAAAGGCCATGTAACACAGTGGTGAGCATGCCCTTTCCCAACTACTTTGGCACGTGTTGCAGCCATGAAATTCTAAGTTAATTATTATTTGCAAAAAAAATAAATAAAGTTTATGAGTTTGAACATCAAATATGTTATCTTTGTAGTGCATTCAATTGAATATGGGTTGAAAAGGATTTGCAAATCATTGTATTCCGTTTATATTTACATCCAACACAACTTCCCAACTAATATAGAAACGGGGTTTGTTCATACATGGTAAAAAAAAATAACCCCAAGAGCTTGTAATCAATAAGCTCCTTATTTTTCTGTATACTCTTGTTGTGGGGCAGACTGGCTCGTACATGCACATGCATCCTATGCTGTTGCCACTTCTAATAAATAAGACTGGCACATCCTCGAGAGACGGTCAGAAAGTGGTGTAAAAATGATCTGTAAAACATAATCTACGCCAAATTTTGACCAAAGAACCACCATTACTTGTTATGTAGCCCACAGGTTAGAGGATAAGTGTGGCTTATTAAGGACAATAGTTTCACGGTGTTTTCGATAATGTGTCGGGCGTGTAAGCAGAATTTTATTTTGAGACCAACCCTTTACATTATTTTTCACACTTTTTTATTTATGTGAAATTAATTGTGTACTTTTTAAAATCAAACTTGAACTAATTTGATGGGAAATACATTGTTCATTATGTGTGTGCAAAATAATAGATTTAACATCATTCAAAGGTCACAGAGTTAAAAAAAAGATCTCATACATCTCACACCAGGATTTGAACTTGCTTACTACAAGACCAGCACTAATGCTGCATGCCACGGAGGACAATGAGTGTATCTAGGCAAATGTGCCATTATATTCTTATCACTGAAGGAGCAAAAATGTGCTCAGAACATGTTTGGGAAAACATTTCGTAAAATGTTCGACTCGCATGCACCTATTTGTGCGAAACGGGGCCCCTCTACTGCCTTACACACAGCGCCTGATCTGGACATGGGGAGGGTGGCCCTGTGTGTAATATGTGGAATGTGTATTGCATGGAATATATCGTGCAGGATTGCTCGCCAGAACTAAATGTGTAGCAGTGCAACTGAAGAACTCTAAAATTTATAGAACCACACATTTCTTCTGATGAATTAATGCATTGAGCGTACTGTCCAAACATGGCCTGTTCCACCAGATCAGTCTCTCTTTCAAAGGCAATTCAGCCTGAATTGTACAATTAGGAATTCACTCATGATGTTTAGGGAAAACCTGCCATGTGATTCAAACATATTAATCCAGTCCGTGATTCGTTATGGGCAACACAACAAAGGGTACTTAGAATTATTTTGTCAGTTACAGTTACTGAGTGTTTTAAGTTAAGCAGTCAGAAGATCGGGATTCAAATCTTCAATGGGACATCTCTATGTGGAATTTGTATGTTTCCACGGGTCTTTCGAAGATACTTTGGCTTCCTCCCACAGTCTACAAAGCATGCAAGCTAGGCTTACAGGAGACATGTGCATGTGAATGTGAGTGTAAATGTTTGTCTGTCTATAAGTGCTTTGTGAGAGACCGGTTGACCAATCCGGGGTCCACCCTGCATCTTGCCCAAAGCCAACCGGGATAGCTTCTAGCTTACCCACAATGAGGGCGAGAGATATAGAACATGGCTGAATAGACGAATGTCAAAATTGTTAAAATTTCGCTTGAAACTTTGCCTTTCCCGGAAGTGAAAACCCGTTGTGGTCGACCAAGCCAAGATGGCTGTTATACAACAAGCAGTGCGCGAACAAACTGAGTACAGAAGAGAGTTAAATCTTCCTGCAAGAAGCAGATACGAGCAAAAAATCAAATTATGCAATGGAATAGATCCCTATAATTTATCCAAAAAAAGATTTGTCAAGTGATATCCAGGATTACGAACGGTCGTGTTTCCAATGTCCCAGACATTTCCAATGTGCTCCAGATGCCATCGACACGACAAAAACAGATGGAAACTTGGTAAAGCATGGAGGTCTACAACTTATTTGTGTGTGGCTGGGTCAAGGACATTGATATCAACGCTTACCCACATGAATACAGTTTTTTCCAATTGTTTACACACTAAATTTAAAATAAAAATGTTCACACAGTAAGCAAAACGACTGTGTAGATTTGCCTAATATTAGGCATAGACTCTGCTTCATAATTTTTGCGAAATATTCCACACAATGCTTTACACACACCTTCCCATCTTGCACATGTGATGAGGATGAGATACTATGGCCTGATCCAGCTAGATGGACAGGTGATGATTAGAATCAGTAACTGAGGCTTTTGAGTACGTTCTTTCAGAATCAGAATCAGAATCAGAAGATAGCCATTGTTTGAGAACGGGTTCACAAACTAGAAATTTTACTTGGCGCAATCGTGCAACATAAAACGCAGAATAGAATAGCATGAGCTGTAACTGAGCTATCAGATCTTGTTATTGTTCATGTGCCTGATGGCCGAGGGGAAAAAACGGTTCAGGTGGCGGGAGGTGTGGGTCTGGATGGACTGTAGTCTCCTGCCTGAGGGGACAGGGCAGAATAGTTTGTGTCCAGGGTGAGAAGAGTCAGCTGTGATCCGACCCACACGCCTCCTGGTCATGGAGGAGAACAGGTCCTGGAGGGGTGGCAGTTTGTAGCCCATAACCTTCTCAGCAGCACGTACGATGTGCTGCAGTCGATGCTTGTCCCGGACTGTGGCGTCGGGGAACCACACGGTGATGGAGGAAGTGAGGATGGACTCGATGATGGCAGAGTAGAACTGCACCAGCATCTCGGTCGGCAACTTCAGTTTCTTCGGCTGCCGCAGGAAGTACATCCTCTGCTGAGCCTTCTTGATGAGGGAGCTGAGGGTCGGTACCCACTTGAGGTCCTGGGTGATGGTGGTGCCCAAGAAACGGATGGAGTCCACAATGGAGACGGGGGTGGGAGAGTCAATCAGGGTGAGGGGGGATTGTGGGGCTTTGACTTTCCTGAAGTCCAAGATCATCTCCACTGTTTTCTGGGCGTTCAGTTCCAGGTTGTTGAGGCTGCACCAGGACGCCAGCCGGTCCACCTCTCTCCTGTAGGCGGACTCGTCGCCATCCGAGATGAGCCCGATGAGGGTAGTGTCATCCGCAAACTTGAGCAGCTTTACCGACTGGTGACTGGAGGTGCAGCAGTTTGTATACAGGTCATAGAGTTGCTGTATCCTAAGTCTGCACATGTAGTCTATACTCTATGCTGTCATTTTTATTCATATCCAGATTTTTTTTTCAAATCTTTTTATTTGTCTCAGATTTTAATTTGTACCGCATGTCATTGTTGACTATATGATATGTTACTTTACCTGACTGTGGTAAAAATAAATATTTCCAGTTTGCAGCATCATTGTTGAGCAGTTCTTGAAAAAATTACAGGATATTCTTACTTTCTCTTTAGGTCCTTATGTATAGGTAAAGTAAACTGACATTTGCTATGGATTTGCCAATGTACAGTATTTGGTCAAGTTACAGTAATCATTCATCACATATGCTAATGCTCCAAACATGTGATTTCCTATAGTAAAATAGTTTTTTTTTTACAAATGTGTTCTGTATTTATCACTCTTCTGGGTAACTCACTCCAATAGTGTCTAATCATTTGAAGTCTGTGTGAGTGAGATGAAAATAAAACTGCGTTTTTACAAATGCTTGCTTTATTTTGATGAATGGGCATATGGTTTTGACCGAAGTGTGTCATTTTGCAAATAACCTAAGAATTAAGAAAATCTACTGTGGTGTTTGGAAAAGTGCGTATATCATTTGGAAAAAAGACACACAGTTAGTAAAATGTTGTGTAAGCAAATGGAAAAAAAACTGTATGCATCGTTTTTGCTCGGGTAAGGTCGCATATCATGATTTAAATTTGCGCCTGAGACGCCATGTTTGTTACTGCTGCATACGCCGTTTACAAGTAGCGTGTTTTCCCCGTCTTTGTCAAAATATAACTATAGATGTTAACATTGTGTATGTGCCCAAAGATTCATTTGTGATTGCTGCCTTCGGTAAAATCAAACTCTTTTAGGTTTGACATTTGCTTTCTTTTATTTAGACATACCGAGCCGGTGCTTTTTGAGTCACTCGTGGCAAAAATGTGTTTAAGAAATACAAATAATATCAATATAATACTTAAATGGGATAAAATAAACATTAAAAGTTTATCAAACAAACCTTTAACAACTGCAAACTCATGCAATCTTTGACTCTGCTCCCTTGGACTGGAGTTTGAGCTTATTTTCTCGTCGTTGTTTCCACAAATCTCGCACTTTTCCGGCCCTTTTGATTACATCTCAAGGAAATCTGAAGAAACATTTATCTTTTCCGCGATTTGAACTGTTGGTACAGCCGAAAACAACACAAGCATAGGCGATTTTTTCTTCAAGAAAGGCTAAATGGCACCTAGTACCCATTGAGAACTGAGCTAGTACCAATTGAGAAAAGAGCTAGCTTGACCACCACCAGACGTGATGTAACAACCCAGCTATACAGTATATAGAGATGGTGAGAGTTTTCACCCTGGAACAAGTTATGGTTATACAGTTTCTATGAGAACCATTATTCATTCATTCCAGTCGCACATACGTAGTGCAGTGGTTCTTAACCTGGGTTCGTTCGAACCCTAAGGGTTCGGTGAGTTGGCCTCAGGGGTTCGGTGGAGCCTACGCCGCGGAGGTCAAGACACACCCGACTCATCGTGTAAATAAAAACTTCTCCCTATCGGCATATTATGGATACGGCAACAGTAGAAGTCACACTGGTTTTCAGGTGTGAAATTTGTTGTAAGTTCATGTACTGTGTTGGTTTTGTTCTTTGAACAAGGTGATGTTCATGCACGGTTCATTTTGAGCACCAGTAGAAAAACATAAAACTTTGTCTTGAATTTGAAAAAAAAGAAACATTTTATTTTTCACTAAAGAAGGGTTCGGTGAATGTGCATATGAAACCGGTGGGGTTCGGTACCTCCAACAAGGTTAAGAACCACTGACGTAGCGGTAGTAAGCTATATTTTTAGTCACAGCCACCCTAGGGTGGACTGACGAAAACTGCCAATTTGTGCCAACGGTGTCTCCGTGTGGGTAACACTGTATGGAGGCCAGATCGGTGAAGTGTCTTCACCAAGGACACTACCTACTCTCTGGTTTCTGGACAACCTTTGTTACCTCTTCGGCCACTACCAGGAACAAATGGTGCAAATCCTAACAAATAAGAGGTTCTGGAAAGGAACGTAGGCCACCTCAGAGGTCCTATTATGTTGTTGCGAAGGTAAAAGTCAGAAAGTAAATAGCAAAAACAAGTATCTACTTACAACACATATACAATAATGACAAATTGCGCTCATGTTACTTTTTCAAGATAATACAATGCAATTCTATTCTATGCATGTGCACATTTATCAGAGTTGACAATATGTGGCATCTCATCCAACACCAATGACACATGCACCTTCTTCACTCCCACTTCACCACCAACTGAGCTGCTCCTCGCCCATCTCCAACCTGCATGGCCTGGTTTGGAGTCACAGTGTGGCGTGTGTCTCCTAAGGGCAGTGTTTGTCATGTCACACAATCGTGTTATATACTCCGTGTTCCTCAGTCCTGTGATAAGTCATCATTACAGCTGGCCTAACTGGCAAGCGAGTGATACAAGAGCTATGTTCAATCACCACGTTTGCTAAGATTGAACATTTTCATGTTTTTCTGCAGTCAAAATTCCCTCTCTGCTTGCCTTGTTTACACTTAAAGGAGCCATATGTAATACAGTAATTGCATGTCAAGTCATAATTAAACGCCATCTTTTTCTCTATCTCCTTATTGTGGGGCAGACTGGCTCAGTGCGCCTCATAATCCAGTGTGCCCTATGGTCCGAAAAATACGGTACTAGAATTTTTGCTGATATATGACCCATATTCAAGGAAGACTGTTCATTCAGTCTGGGTGGGAGTAGGTAAGCAGGTTGGTTGTGAAGAGTTGGAGAATAGTGCAAACAGTGATTGGGGATTGTTGAGCGGCAGATGATTTTTTTCAGTCCTGCATTTTGTAAATACTTTTTTTTTTTAAATGTATTTACTTTTCATTGTCACCAATTTTTGCACTGTATATATTTTTGCACACTGTGCACTGGTGACCTTGAGTTGGTCCAATAAACATCCCAAACTCGAAATCTGCGACTGAACCCGCAACAGTAATCAATATTGGATCGAGATACCCTGTAGTATTTGTAATGAATAAAATAAAGGTATTTGATTTGTTGAAGTCGGCCACCTTTTTAGAAAATAAAGCATAAGTAAAAGCAAGAATTCTCACAGACTGTATAAACAAGCCGGCCTTGAGACATCTCCCCAAGACTACAGGAACCACATTTTAAGTTGGGATCCAAACATGCCTGAATGGAGGGCAAGTGGGGCCTGCAGCGAGCCTCGGCCTCGTCAAAATGATGTCCTCCAAACTTCTTGTGAGCTCCTTCCCTCTCCCTTACTCATACAAAAAGCTGATGGGTTCAGCTGGGGATGGCAACGGCTCCCGCGGCTGTGTTTATTCAGCTTTAAGAGAAGGCAGTTTAGCAGGTGCATGGCGCTGTAAGTACAACCACAATCCACCGCTAAGAGGATTAAAAGCTAGGATGATATCTTTCTAGTAAATAACGTTTCACTGGAAAGAAAATACAGCAATAATGGAGCTCTTCTCATTCCCTTAGCCTCATCCTCTTTGCATTGGAAGACACAACGTAAGTGAGAAGGAGGCAGAGAATGAGTTTATACGAACTGAGGGGAAAAAAACACAGGTGTTAAGCCTCTCCAAACTAGCCTGAGTAATGGGGTTCTGTTTGGAGGGTGTGGAGCCGGCGGATAAACAGCATGCTGGTCGATATATTTTCCTCCTCCTACTCTATAATCCCAACAGCGTAACCAAAAAGAGTATGCATTATAAGCATCACAAGCTTCTCAAACGTATACTAACTTCTCACACAGATCTCCATTCAGGGACAAGCTAAGCTCCCGTGCTCTATCGCTTTCCAAACTGGCAGGGATGCTCATAGCTAAGTGGAGATGAATCATTGAAGGCTTCATTTCCATCATCTGAATGGGCTAGCAGGAGAATCACAGTAGGGATATGCCAAGGCGAGAAAATGCCACATATTCAGTCCCTATTCCCTCACTTTAGGTTGAGTTGTGCTTAAGGGTGTAACGGTACACAAAAATCTCAGTTCGGTACGTACCTCGGTTTAGAGGTCACAGTTCGGTTAATTTTTGGTACAGTAAGAAAACAAGAAAATATAAATGTTCTGGTTATTTATTTACCAAATTTGTAAACAATGGCTTTATCCTTTTAACGTTGGGAACACTATAATAATTTTGCCCAAAAGTAGAATTAGCTTTGTGTGTGATAGATATGAGCGATCAGTGCAGCAGGCAGTCATGAATGCTATGGATAACAATAACATATATATACACACACAGGGTCGATTGCCAGGGTTAATGTGGTCAACATATATAAAATAAAAACTAAATAAGATAAGGCTCAGAATTGGTTTCTTAACAAAACCTTTCTACGTAGAAAGTGCAACATTTCTACATATAAAGTGTAACATTAAACTGCTTCAGGGTGTTGCTCAGATTAAATAAAATGATACAACTTTTCTTCTACATATAAAAAGTGCAACATTAAACCGTTTCAAGTCAACTCAGCCTCAGATTAACATTTCTGTTTTCCGCCCAGCCTTTAACCTTGGTGACTTTCACTCAATCTTCATGTTTTTTGCCAGAAAAATCAGTTTATCCATTATTGTCTGCAGAAAGAGCAGACCTGCTTGCAGTTACAATGTCTCCAGCTGTGGAAAATACCCTTTCGCTGGGCACGGAGGTAGCAGGTATGGCGAGGTAGTGCCTGGCTAACTTGGCAGTAAGAGGATATATGGGCTCATTGTTCTTTCACCATAGAAGTGGGTCAAAATCTAATTTTGAATGCAATATGGTCTTAAATCTGCTGCTATAAAAACACCAACGGCATTTGTTATTGCTTTAGCCCTGTCTGACTCGCCGAGGAGAGGCTGCTTGAATGCGGTGGGGAGCTGTGTTTGCACCACGCTCGTCTTTCTCTTCGTTGAAGCGATGTTCACTTGGGGGTGGTGCATGTTTGACGTGTTGCCAGAAGCATACCCTACTGCTGCTGAACAATGTCGGCAAACCGCTTTCGCTTTGTCCAACTATCGTCCTCCCTTGTTGTATCGCACTGCGAAGCCGAAGTGTTCCCAAACGGGAGATCTTAACGAGGCAGGAGGGTCTTCCAGCCTTGGCTTTTGCATGTTGTCGTAGCCCGGTCATTGCTAGCATGCCATGTATTGTGCCTCGGTGTGCATTGTTTACACAACGTGCGGCGCGCTACTTATGTCCGTCCGTGTGGTGCGGTGCGCTACTTAATATGTCCGTGTGGGAACTCGTTCGGTGCACCTCCGTTCCGAACCGAACCCCCCGTTCCGAAACGGTTCAATACAAATACATGTACCGTTACACCCTTAGTTGTGCTAGTTGCCCAGAGAGTGGACGGTAATATACAGTAGGACTGCATGAAACAGCATAACATGGCATGTGCAATTGTGTTATTTTCATTATTTCCTTTTGACTGGGAAATGCTAAGTAAAATATGGACTTAAAAAGTTTGTTCTACTGGTAAAATACCCCCTAAAATAGACACAGTAGTGAATTTATGCTTGTTTTCGAAGGAGTTTGAGCACATTTCGTAACGCCCACTTTTAGCTCTGCATCAGCCTGCTGACGTCACCGACAGAAGACCGGAGGCAATTTCATATTGCGTAGTACGTATTTTGGTAGCCTCTTTATTTCTAATCACAATATTTGCGCGCAGAATTCGAAGGAAATATCAATTATGGTTGCCAGATGCATTGTTGGACGTCGTAGCAATTCAACTAGAGAAGTGGTCAGCCTGCATACATTTCAAAATGATGGCAATATGAGGAAAGTATGGACTTCTCCATTAAAATTGAAATGGGATGGACCAAGCCAGAGGAGAGAAATTTGCAGCAAGCATTTGAATGATTCTGATTTGGAGGAAGTAGGATTTTGGTCGGAGTTTTGATGGAACACATTCAAAAGATAAGCCAAAAAGCACCCTAGAGGGGTAAGACTGAGTCAGAACCTGTGGAAAAATAAGAGAAAACCCGGTGTTAAAAAACTAATTGAGATTAAAATCTCTTTTGCAAAAGTGACCTGGCCAAGAGGGCATCAAAACAAAGTTGCAGGAATACATATAACAACAATAAAAATGAACAGACACAGATGAACAGTTTGCCTTTTTTGCTCATAATTTTAACAATAATCATGGAGCAGGGCGACCAAAACATGCAATTAATGATCCAAACATAGTTTGACATGCCTTCATCCACACTGTCTATGCAGGGAAATGGGACCCGGTTCTGTAGATGGGGTCACACCAAGAGGGGGCAGCGTATGCAAAGGGGGTGTTCCAAGTACAGTTAGATATATACCATTACTCAGAAACTAATTGATATTACTGGAAAAGACTACCAGATTAATGTTCATGAGAAACAAATACATAAAGAGAACTTATTAGTAAAACTGCAGTCATGTGGGGCCTTGTGTAACTAGAGTTGCACAGATCTCCTAGAATTGGCATACGTTCAAATACAGAAAACGGCAACTGCAAGTAAAAATTCAGATGTGTTAAAGTGTCCGCACGCACAAATCCAAGAGTATTTCTTTGTTGCATTGCAGGCTACTTCGAATTGATCCAAGATGTCTGAGTGGCTTGGCTGAGTAGGAGGTGCTTGATTCTCCTGCTTAGAGCAATCAAAAGGAGGATGGAAATTTGTGTGCTACGGCAACAGCATACAGGCCAAATAATAAAAAATGGTCAAGCATTAGGAAAGGTAAGAAGAAGATGGATGTGTATCGCCAAAACAGACAAGTGTTTGAAAAGATAGTCTCTGCAACCTCCCTCCCGAGTCACACGAGAGAACTGTTACCCAGAATCCCCTCTGTATGTTCCTCAAGTATTCACAGCCTGGAGAAATGTACGTACGGCAGCTATGGAGTTGGCATGAGGCAGCGCACATTTCCAGGTTAACGTCAGTTTTGATATATCTCAACTTTAACATCTTCAGGTCGCTGTACTACAACTTTACTTGCAGAGTCAAAACTAACAACGGCACAACCAATGACTTCAACATTGTGCCCGGTGTGAGGCAGGGTTCCATCCGGCAAACTTTGGCATCAAGTGGGGAAGGGGCAGATTAACCAACCTAGACTTTGCGGATGACCTGACTCTGGTTAGCCATACTCAGTGTGCACTCCAAGAGATGACCAACAATCTCCATGAGCACTGAGAAAAAGTCGTACTACGGATAAGCCAAGAAAAGACCAAGGCCATGGCCGTTGGACAAATACAACACTTTCCACCACTACTATGGACGAACATGACAGAGTATGTTGATGACTTCACCTAGCTTGGAAGTAACATTTCAAGTACAGGAGACGTGGAGAAAGACGTCACAGAATTGGCAAAGCTGCAGGAGTGTTCCAATGGCTTCGAAACATCTGGTCATCCAAAGCCATCACAATGGCCATTAAGCTACGCCTCTACATGTCAGTGGTCATACCAACAGCAACCTACGCCTGCGAGACGAGGATGAAGCCAGTATCACCAACAAGCTGGACGTCTTCCACCGACGATGCCTCAGATCCATCCCGAATATCTCCTGGAAAGACCACATCTCCAACGAGGAGGTGATGAGAAGGGCAGGTGGAGCAGCACTGTCTGACATTGTCTCCGAAAGGAGAAGCAGAATGATGGGGCATGTACTCCGACTGCCAAGAGAGAGACCGGCAAGTGTGGCAATGGACTGGATGCCAGAAGGTGAACTAAGGAAGAGAGGGAGGCCGAAGAAGACGTGGAGACAGACAGCCAAGGAAGACCTAAGGGAGAGGGTGTCAGCTGGAACAGAGCAAGAAGACCCGCCAGAGACCAGAGAAAATGGAGGGGACTCGTCGCCCAATGTTCCAATAAGAACGGGAGGAACTAAGTCGAAGTAAGTCAACTTTGACGTGAAAAGGGTGTACGGCAGGTTTCTGTGTGTACCCAAGATTGTCCCATGAGGCCCCTGAACAATACGGGTCCTTTAGGATAGAAACTTTAGATACAACTTTTACCATTCTTAGGTTAATTTGCTTCCTTATTGCACAGTTACTGTATTGAGAAACAGGGTTGGTTCGTCTATGCTTCCTACTTATCTCACTCATGAAGTGCTGGATGTTTACACCTGCTAGGCCCCACTCAAAGGCGAGGGGTGTAGTTAGTGACCTGCCTACTCTCTCCTCCCCGCTCCTCCCTCTCCTAAAGGAAACAATCGTCCTGTTAAGAAGGCATCAATGGCTCTCCCAGCTGGAGGTGTATGTGTGTGCGCATGGTGTTGTGATGAGCACTGCTCACAACACACTCCAGGACCTAAGTGGGTGGGTGGGGCGTTGGACGGTTCTCCACCTCATATTGCACAATGCAGCCAATTCTGTTGCCCGCTGAAGTGGAGCGAGAAGGAGGATAAAGTGTTGGTCTTCAGTGGCTCTAAAGCCCTAGATCAGTGACCTGGCAGGACAATGGGCCCTCTCACAAGCACACCCCTTCACTAACCCTCAAACAGCACTAAGTTAATCCCTTGAGCCGCTAGCCTTACCCTGAAAAAGTGAAGTATGGAGTCAGCCTAATTATGTACAAAGAAAAAGGCATGTAGCACAGTGCAGGTAACCAATGGAGAAAAAACACTTGTGGAACAACACGTTTGGGCTGGTGTTGTTTTGTGACTTGTAACTACAAATGTACTGAATGAAGAAAGCCAATGTCGTCACCATACACAAACTCAGTCATGTTTACATATGACAAAATACTAAAGGGTGTTAAAGGGCCCCTATAAGGGTTGTACGGGATACCGGTACTAGTATAGTACTGCGGTACTAATTATTAAAAAGCGGTACTATAGTCTGTTTGAAAAATATATATATATTTTTTTACAGGCACGTCACGTCGTGACTATGCTGGTTTTACGAGCAGAAGAGCATGTTCGACAGCGCACAGTCACAGAGTACTTACAAGCAGACACAGTGTGTAGACAGAAAAGGGACAATGAACGCATTTTGGCTTAAAAACTAACAATAAAGGTGAAGTTATAACACTGAAACGCCCACCGGAAGAGGTGGCTAGCATGGCTAGCTTGCTAGCGGCTAAAGTCCAGCCGCTGTCGGCACTGTTTTAGTTACTTCTAAATCACTAATCTTCGCCTCCATGGCGACAAATAAAGTATGTTTCTTACGAGTATCATCCCTGCAGGATGAGGATTAGCTAAACATGCTTCACTACACACCGTAGCTCACCGGCGTTACAATGTAAACAAACGCCATTGGTGGATCTACATCTGACATCCACTTTAATGATACCAAGTACAGGAGCGATACTACTATGATTACGTCAATATTTTTTGGCATCACAACATCTTATTTTGTTTTTTTTAAATGTATGTTATGTTTATAAACACGACTCACGAACACTTAGCATATGACCAATGTATGATCCTGTAACGTTTTGGTATCGGATTGATACCTAAATTTGTGTTATCATCCAAAACTAATGTAAAGTATCCAAACAACAGAAGAATAAGTGATTATTACATTTTAACAGAAGTGTAGATAGAACATGTTAAAAGAGAAAGTAAGTAGATATTAACAGTAAATGAACAAGTAGATTAAGAATTCATGTTCTACCACTTGTCCTTAATCATTTTGACAAAATAATAGAATGATAAATGACATAATATGTTACTGCATACGTCATGCAATAAAAGACACGTTGTCTAGTATGTTCACTATTTTATTTAAGGACAAACTTGCAATAAGAAACATATGTTTAATGTACCCTAAGATTTTTTGTTAAAATAAAGCCAATAATGCAATTTTTTTGTGGTCCCCTTTATTTAAAAAAGTATCAAAAAGTGTCACAATGTGTTGTCGGTGACAAACCCCAAGATGCAGAGATGGCGGAAGGCATTGAGCAGGAAAACATGGTTTAATGTTCATAAAATAAAGGTAAAAACACAAACCAGGAACGAGGAATAGCCAAAACTGAAAACAGGAACCAGCAAACAGAAAAACTGGAAACAGCTAATGGCTAACAAGAAAACACAAAACAAAAGAGCTAGGAGAAAGCAAACTACAAATAGCTAACAGGAACAGCTTACCGCTACGACGACAGGTACAAGGACAAGTAGTAGCACGACAGGTAGTAGCTGTAACGATATCAACACGACAGGTAGGAATGACATCAACAAGTATTAGCGACAATAATCCAGCCCTGACAGGAGGGGAAGGCAGGTTCAAATAGCAGCTGGCTGATTGACACCAGGTGTGGCCAGGTGCCAATCAGCCATAGCTGAGGGGACAAAGCACTCAGGGAGATAATCAGGAAATAACCAAAATAACAGCGCTGACAGGAAACAAAGACAAACGCAGAGGAAAAACTTAAACATGGCCAAACTGTCAGGGACAAGCCTGACAGAAAAGTACCAAAAAGTATCGGAATAATTTTGGTACCGTTACCGGTACCAAAATATTGCAATCGGGACAACACTACTACAAACTATGCAGCAGTGTAGAAAGTGAAAATGAACATCATAAAAAGCTCAGAGAGGATAAATGGCCACCAATATTGTTTTGTTTGTTGCTTATTTTTGACAATCGCATTGGTGATTGTGATTAAAACTTAAGAGTATGAATGTTCATTAGAGTGTAATGATCCGTTGCCCGGATCATGCTTTGTTTAGTTTTTGACTACCTCAGTTCCCGTTTTGAGCACCCCTGGGTTTGTGTTTTGGTTGCGATGGGTGCAGACTGGTTTCACCTGCCTCTGATTAGTGTTCGGCAAGCTCACCTGCTGCCGGGCACCAATCAGAGAGCTACTTATTCTCGTTGTGCACCACACGTTGGATTATTTCTCCTTTCCTTGCTCATGATTCCTTTGCTAAGTTTAGTTTTCGCTCCCCGTTCGATCGGAACGAGTCTCTTTTGTTTGTTTCCTGTATTTTTGTATTTTGTAGGATGTATGAGAAATAAATCATACTCTTACCCGCACACTTCGTCCGGAGTTCCGTCTGCATCTTGGTAGAATGACCCACGCAGTAATATGCGACCCAACCGTGACATAGAGTAGTCATTGATTCCGTGTTTTTTTCTTTTCTGACTAGCCTGGGACACTATTTTAAGAAGGTACAAAAAATAATAAGCATTAAAGAATAGACACGCCAGTAAATACAAAAGTAAGTTCAACCGGGGGTCCTCTAATTTCATGATAAAACTATGCTTATGTAAATTATTATCATTTTAGTTCAATGCAGTCAGACAGCATGTCTTATTGTGCTTTGGAGCGCTTGACGATTGTAATGTGTTACACGACGATGAGGGATGTAAATAATAATGTAAATAATGCTCAGTGGCCTTGTGGTTGGAGTGTCCGCCCTGAGATTGGTAGGTCGTGAGTTCAAACCCCGCCCGAGTCATACCAAAGACTATACAAATGGAACCCATTACCTCCCTGCTTGACACTCAGCATCAAGGGTTGGAATTGGGGGTTAAATCACCAAAATGATTCCCCAGCATGGCCATCGCTGCTGCTCCCTGCTCCCCTCACCTCCCAGGGGGTGGAACAAGGGGATGGGTCAAATGCAGAGGGTAATTTCACCACACCTAATGTGTGTGTGAAAGTGGTACTTTAACTTTAACTGTCTCAGAAATGTTTTCACATATACATTCTGTGTGCAGTGAAAGTGACTTCGGAATTTTGAATTAAGTATATTTTAGGTACACGATCTGACCTACACTATAAAACTTGAATCACTGTCATGTCACTCCCATCTCATCTAGCGAAAAGAGACAGGTGAGTATTGCACAATAACAAGGTGTACCATTTTATCCAAGATATCAAAGTAGGGGGTCCCCATTCCATTTCTTATTTCGCTGAAGACAACTAACTGTTCCAGCCTAACTTGTAATGGGGTTCTTCAGTGACTGGATGTTGGTACACTTTCTGGGAACCGGAGCTGTACTGGTCGCATAGATGGCAGCTATTGTACACCAGTGTTTTTCAACCATTGTGCCCCGGCACATATTGTCTGGTGTGCCGTGGAAAAAAAAATGCAACTTCACCTAATTGGTCAAAAAAATATTATTTGCAAATCAATAATTATAATCTCCAAATAATGTGCATTTTTCTAGTGTCTGTGCTGTATAGAGCTCGGCAGGGTAACCATGTAATACTCCATATCAGTGGGTGGCAGCAGGTAGTTCATTACTTTGTAGAAGTCGGAACGCGTCGAAGATGATTTGTTGTGATCCCAATATGCATAGCACAGCAGGAGACAGCGTGCAGGTAAAAAGGTATGTTACGCTTAAACCAAAAATGAACAAAAGGCGAGTCCCACTAGGAAAAGGCACTAAAGCATAGGGATGGCTATGCAAAACGAAAGTAAAACTGAACTGGGCAAAAAGTAAAAAAAAAACAGAATGCTGGACGACAGCAAAGACTTACAGTGTGTGTCCGTACATGACATGACAATCCCCACAAAAAAGGATATAGTGTCCGCACAACTGAAATAGTCTTGTTTGCCAATACAAAGCAGGTCAGGCAAAACCACTCAAAGGAAGGCGTGAAGCTGCTACAGGAAAACACCAACAAAACAGGAAAAGCCACCAAAATAACAGCGCAAGACAGGAACTAAAGCACTACACACAGTGAACAACAACGAACTAAAAAAAAGACAACCTGGTGGAGTTTCATTTTTTAACGTTTCTGCTGGTGGTGTGCCTCTGTATTTTTTAAATGAAAAAAATGTGCCTTGGCTCAAAAAAGGTTGAAAAACACTGCTGTATACTACCCAAGCCTCTGGACAGTTTGAGGAAAATGAGCACGTATAAGTCCTGAAACTGAGTATGATATTATGCACGGCAGCAAGATACAAGAAAGCTAGAATAGGAAGCTCCAAACATTACACCAGTTAAGGTTGCACACAGAACAGTAGCTTGTTGTCATTGCACTAATTACCACAGGAATTGAGCCTCCTACATATTTGCTCAGTTTAATGAAAATTACTATGAACTATAAAATATTTGCATTAAAAATCCTCCTAGGGAGACTGTACTTATTTGGGATTAGCCTTGTGAAATGGCACTACAAAGTGGGCCCTTTTCTTCCCCTCTTCTGTGACCTCTTAGCCCTCCTCCCACCATCGCCTTTACCTTCCAGGCTGACACTGTGCAGCTCTTTCATCCCAAAGGTTTCAAAGGTTCTCCTTGCCTTGAATACAAAACACTGCTGCCTCCTGAACTTTTGATGGTGGCTGAAAAGCAAAAGAAAGTCAGAAATGCCTCTCCATAAAGACATCACAGGCAGGGTTCAGGTGTAGTTCACCTGATATCCATCCATATTCAGTAGACTGGAAGTGAGTCATGGAGCCTTCTCGATAGCCATTTTATGCCTATATATTGATGCTTGGGAATGACATGTCTATCAAAAGACCCAAGACGGAGCTGTTCAAGGCCTATGGCTAACTGGTTAGTAAAGCAGGTTTATATTGTACAAACCAACCACATACTAATATATCAATGGTTTCCTCTCATTCTTAACCATACTTGCCAACCTTGAGACCTCCGAATTCGGGAGATTGGGGCCCGGGGTTGGGGTTAAGGGGGGAGGAGTATATGTATAGCTAGAATTCACTGAAATTAAACAATTTCTTATATATATATATATATATATATATATATAGTACAGTACACAGTAATGAAAACACAGTTGTTCTACTAACTGTACTGTACTTGCTGCTTACCGTATTTTCCGCACTATAAGCCGCCCCGGGTTATTAGCCGCACCTTCAATGAATGGCATATTTCAAAACTTTGTCCACCTATAAGCCGCCCCTGACTATAAGCCGCGCCTACGCTGCGCTAAAGGGAATGTCAAAAAAACAGTCAGATAGGTCAGCCAGCTTTAATAATATATTAAAAACCAGCGTTCTAACAACCCTGTCCCAAAATGTACGCAAATGTGCAATCACAAACATAGTAAAATTCAAAATAGTGCAGAGCAATAGCAACATAATGTTGCTCGAACGTTAATGTCACAACACACAAAATAAACATAGCGCTCACTTTCTGAAGTTATTCTTCATTCGTAAATCCTTCGAATTCTTCGTCTTCGGTGTCCGAATTGAAAAGTTGGGCAAATGTGGGATCCAAAATGGCCGGTTCCGTCTCGTCGAAGTCATCGGAGTCAGTGTCACTGTTGTCCAGCAGTTCTGTGAATCCTGCCTTCCGGAAAGCTCAGACCACAGTTGTGACCGAAATATCTGCCCAGGCATTTACGATCCACTGGCAGATGTTGGCGTATGTCGTCCGGCGCTGTCTGCCTGTCTTAGTGAAGGTGTGTTCGCCTTCGGTCATCCATTGTTCCCACGCCGTTCGCAGTCGTGATTTGAATGCCCTGTTGACACCAATATCCAGCGGCTGGAGGTCTTTTGTCAATCCACCCGGAATGACGGCGAGTATTGAATTAAGCGCGTAAGCGTGTCTCTTAATGTGATGTTATGAGCTAGCAAATATAACAACTACACTACCCAGCATGCAACGATAGTGACGAGCATGCGCGGTAGCCCTGAGAAGCGTTGTTGTATGTGCTGGCAGTTAGAATGTGGTTATGAGCACGCTGTGAGTAAACGTTGAGAACTCAGTTAACACGCCTCGTCTGCATTATTTATAATTAGACAGACAACACACTTAATAGGAGCCATTTTGGGGTCTTTACATAAACACACAAATGGAAATGAAACGTCACATATCCCAGCATGCACCGCGCGCTTCTTCTACGGGGAAAAAAGATGGCGGCTGTTTACCGTAGTTGCGAGACCTAAACTTTATGAAAATTAATATTAATATTAACCCATATATAAGGCGCACCGGATTATAAGGCGCACTGTCAGCTTTTGAGAAAATTTGTGGTTTTTAGGTGCGCGTTATAGTGCGGAAAATACGGTACTTAAAAAAAAAAAATAACACTTACCTTTCACTATTTGAGTAGCCTTTGTTCTGCCATTTGAGTACTGGCGAGCGATCTCTGAATCCGGGAACATATCCTTCACGGATTTGTTGAAAACATCCGCAAATGAGAACGGGATGTTGCTTGCAGCTATCAGCATAACCATCTTTGTCTCGGCATATGTTACACCCTCGGGTCTCCATTTAGCAAGGTGGCCCATAATACTGGGCTGTGACCGGTGCTGCGTTGCCGCCGCCTTGTGCTTCTCTGACCGTTCATGAGTGACTACATCCATTCGGCCACCGAGTTCAATGGAGAAGTCTGATCTACAAAATTTGCAGGCAGCATAACCCTTCCCCTTCGAGCTGTTCTGGATGAACTGAAATTCTTGTTTACAATCATCTTGGAACTTGCAAGCGTACTTCGTCTTGTTACTCATCGTCGCCATGACTGTCTCTTCTTTGTTATTCTGCTTAGTCTCTGTTATGTTTTTGGACATTACTACTTGCCGTAGTTTTGAAGCTAAGCATGATGGAAATCCGGATGTTGTGTGTCAGTGTTTTAACGTGCTGGCTGGAATAAACACACACTGAGAAATAGCTCCGTGCCTGCCTATTTTATGGGTGATACAGTAGATAAACCTATGGATAACGGAGACATATATAATAGTCTCCTTTTCAGGTGAGAGAGGACGCTAAAGGCAGTGCCTTTAAGGCACGCCCCCAATATTGTTGTCTGGCTGGAAATCGGGAGAAATTCGGGAGAATGGTTGTCCCGGGAGATTTTCGGGAGAGGCACTGAGATTCGGGAGTCTCCCGGAATATTCGGGAGGGTTAGCAAGTATGTTCTTAACATGGTTATCTGCAATACAGGAATAGAGATGGGCGATACGGCCTTAAATCTATTGCAGGCACCTGCGATAACGATATATATCACAAACACATTATTTGGTAAATGATGAATAAATGCATTTCGAATCAGGTCACAAAGGCTCCTCATTTGGCTGCTGACATAAGCCGTAACATTATTTACGGTTGTATTATTATCCCAAAACTATTATAGAAGTATTTGCTAATTTGCTGTTAATAGCTAGTTACTTACTGTTGTAATATGGCTCCAATCTAGTAGTTTTGAGCAATACCATAAATCAGAATCAGAATCCTATTGTTGCCATTGTCAGTGAGGATTCATTTTCAATGCAATGGTGCCACATTAAACATCAAATAGCAAACCCAAGATAACCAAAATAAAAATAGAATAAAACAACATGAATAAAATAGGATTATGATTACAATAAAATACAATATTCAGTCTTTGTCTATACATATACATATACATATACATATACATATACATTTACACATACATATACATATACATAGATATACATATACCGTATTTTCTGGACCATAGGGCGCATCGGATTATAAGGCGCACTGCCGATGAATGGTCTATTTTTGATCTGCTTTCATACAAAAGGCGCACCGGATTATAGGGTGCATTAAAGGAGTCATATTTTTTTTTTTTTTTTCTAAATCAAAAACATTTCCTTGTGGTCTACATAACATGTAATGGTGGTTCTTTGGGCAAAATGTTGCATGGATTATGTTTTACAGATCATCTTCAAGCCACTTTCCGACAGTTGCTTCCGGATGCGCCATTTTGTGGGCGGTCTTATTTACGTGGCTAACTTTCGGCAGCGTCTTCTCCCCGTCATCATTGTTGTAGCGGTGTAGCGTGCAAGGGCGGTAGTGGAAAAAGTGTCAAAAGATGGAACTAACTGTTTTAATGACATTCAGACTTTACTTAAATCAATAACAGAGCAGCATCTCCTCATCCGGAAACAACAAGACCGGAAATGTGTCCCGTGAAAAACTGTCCAATTGGAACTCTCTGATAACTAAAGTTCCTTGGGTGAATAATGTAAACTTACTACACCGGTTTGTTTTAGCGCTTTCATGGCGATTTTACTGACCCTTCTTTATATTAGAAAAGGTAACAGCGGAGGATGAATGTCCCATAACAAGAAGATAGAGGAAAAGAAGAAGCTTATCGACTACGTTGTTGGCACGGACTACAAAGGCGGACGCGCAGAATTTTTCAGGATTTATGCAGATCCCAAATACAGATCAGCAGGTACCAGAAAGTAAGTCAAGTTGCTTTTGCATAATATTGTGAAACAAAACGCCAGATAATATGTCTTACGTTATACACACACCATAATAATACTCGTATGTTGAAGCAGTGCGGCTTCATAGTTTACCAAGGTCGTACTAAAACATTTTGATAGATTTTTGAGTGCCGTGTGTTATGTTCTATATTTTCAATGGAACATATACAATGTAGGTGTTGCATACTTGGGTCATATTGCCATCATAGCGCAGTCTACACATATCTCTTATGTTTGACTGCCATCTACTGGTCACACTTATCATTACACCATGTACTAAATAAAATTGCTTCGAAGTCGGTAAGCAAAACCAGAATTATTCCGTTCATTAGGCGCACCGGATTATAAGGCGCACTGTCAAGTTTGGAGAAAAAAAATATATATTTAAGTGCACCTTATAGTCTGGAATCTACGGTACATATACAAACATGAATGAAGTGGACAGTGAGCAGGAGGAAGTGAATTCAATGCAGAATGTGACAGTGCAAGTGACAGATCAGTTTGTGTTTATGAGCCTGATGGCAGAGGGGAAAAAAATTGTTCTTATAGCGAGAAGTTTTGGTCCGAATGGACCTTAGTCTCCTGCCTGAGGGGAAAGGGTCAAATAGTATGTGTCCATTGTGAGAAGGGTCGGCTTCAATCCAACCTGCACGCCCTAGAGTCCTGGAGGCATACAGGTCTTGGAGAGATGGGAGGTTGCAGCCGATTACCTTCTCAGCAGACCGTATGATTCGAAATTTGGGTATTAGTACAATACCAAGTAGTTACAGGGGAAGTATTTTCCACACCAATGCTCATGCCTTGAATTGTCAAGATCACTGAATGATTAAATTATTGTACTTGTTGTTGTGTCATTAGAGTATCGACCATATACTGATACTATACTAGGTATCGTTACTGTTGCTATTTGTATCATTCCACCCACCTCTAATTACATTCAAGAGATCAAGTGTTTTTGTATCCTCCTATGGTATGGAGTGGAGATACTAGGGTTGTACGGTATACCGGTATTAGTATAGTACCGCAATACTAATTAATCATATTCGGTACTATACCGCCTCTGAAAGGTACCGGTCTGCCAAAGTCCAGCCCCAGTCGGCAGTGTTTTAGCTACTTCTAAATCACTAATCCTCGCCTCCATTGCGACAAATAAAGTAAGTTTCTTACAAGTATCATCCCTGCAGGACGAAGCATAGCTAAACATGCTTCACTACACAACGTAGCTCACCGGCGTCAAAATGTAAACAAACGCCATTGGTGGATCCACACCTAACATCCACTGTAATGATGCCAAATTACAGTAGCGTATCTAGTCCACACTACTATGATTATGTCGATATTTTTTGGTATCACAACATCTTCTTTCATTTTTTTTAAATGTATATTATGTTTATAAACTCAGGAAATATGTCCCTGGACACATGAGGACATTGAATATGACCAATATATAATCCTGTAACTACTTGGTATCGGATTGATACCCAAATTTGTGGTATCATCCATAACTAATGTAAAGTATCAAACAACAGAAGAATAAGTGATTATTACATTTTAACAGGAGGGTAGATAGAACATGTTAAAAGAGAAAATAACCAGATATTAACAGTAAATGAACAAGTAGATTAATAATTCATTTTCTACCACTTGTCTGTAATAATTTTGACAAAATAATAGAATGGAAAATGACACAATTTGTTACTGCATATGTCAGCAATCAAATTAGAAGCCTTTGTTTGCTTACTACTAAAAGACAAGTTTTCTTGTATGTTCACTATTTTATTTAAGGACAAACTTGCAATAAGAAACATGTTTAATGTACCCTAAGAGATTTTTTTGTTAAAATAAAGCCAATAATGCAATTTTTTGTGGTTCCCTTTATTTAGAAAAGTACAGAAAAGTATCGAAATAATTTGGTACCTGTACCAAAATATTGGTATCGGGACAACACTAGTAGATAACAGGTTTTGCTATTCCTCATCCTCCAGTGATAATACACAGTTTATTTGCCATCATAGATGTGAGGATTACTGACTTATAAGCCGCTTTAGAATGTCGAGGGACGCTAGCCACTAGCCGTCTTCGCTTGCCACTAGACGCTCTCTTGTTGCTGTCAAATTTGCGGGACACAGCTATGACGTGTCATCAACATGCAATATCACGATATAACAATAATATTCAAAACACTATCGTCTGCTTACTTTATATAATTAATATTGTTTATCGCACTACCATGTGGAGTACTAACGTAGATACACTCCATGCTCAATTAAGAAACAAAGGCTCAAAGGGTAAGATAGTATCCATAAGTCTGATAAGCCATTGATTAAGGTGTATTTTTATCAGCCATAATGACAGTCTACCACTGCCAGAGAAGGACGCCTTATTGTCTTGGAGATAGAAAACATACAGTTTAGGGGGTCCATATGCCACGCTAATTGTTTATTGACTGTTCTCAGCAAGGAGGAAGATAATTAGGGCCATTAACTAGTGTAACTAAGCAGACACAAGTTGTCAATTCCAGATCCCACCAGGCTCGTTCACTCGATTGTAACAAGCTGTGTCGGATAACCGGTGCTTTTCCATGGGAAAACAGCTGGAGAAGCATGGAAATACTTCTTTTTTTGTTTTTATTATTCCTCTGCCTCATTCGTTCTTCCTCCTCTCTGTCCTTCTGTTTATTTTTCCGACACAGACGAGGTCACTGGGCTTTATTCTTCTTTTTGTGTCTTCTGTCCTTTGGATACAAAGACAAACATTCTTCTGCAGAGACTGTTAAGTCCTTTGTAAAATATGAAGGAGATTGTTCAAGAAAACCGGCTGCAATTCAGGTAAAGGGTATGGCTCCAGTAATATTGCAATGATCCTACTTAAATGGGCTGTTTACAAAATTGTCAAAAGTTAAATATATAACAAAAACACCAATGGCAAGCTTATGTCACCCTGAGTGGTTTAAGAGAACAGATGTCACTGTAGCGTGAGTGAGATATGTATGCTTGTGGGAACTAATAATGCGATTAAAATTGGGGGACATCAAGGTCATGGTGGGTCCCAACCAAACCAAGCCCCCCAAATCCTAAGTGTCTAATATGCAGCTAAGATTGAGGGATGGACGAGCAGGGGACAAGAAAGGAGGACTGGAGCCCCATTGGAGGCATCCTCAACCCCCCGCCATGCCTCCCCGCAGGACAATCCCCAAAGTCCTATATATGTGTGACTGTGTGCGCTATAAGTAGGAGGAGTAGAGGGCCCGGACATCCCCCCAGTCCACGCGGCCGACAACCAGGAACTACGGCCAGGAGGCCGCCACCCCCCGCCACAGCCCGTGACCCACACCAGACCACTTTGACGTGACGCCACGCGAGCCCCTCCCCCCGCCAAACAAAGCCAGCCCCCGCCCGCCCCAACCCAACCCTGCAGAGCCCATACCGGCAACCAAACGCAGAGAAACCGCACAGCCCCCACGCCCAATGCAAACACCGCATCCCGGCCATCCACACAGCAACGTGCCCATACGAGTCCCGGCCAGGGGAAGGAGCCCCCCAACGGGGGAAGAAGCCAATGCATCCCGTCCGCCTGCCAGCCCCCAAACCAGCCGGCAAGCCAACGCCAGCCATCCCCACAACCCCACAAGCGCACAGACACCAGCCACAGTCCCCCAACCACTCCAACCCAACACAGCGATGCCAACCGCTGGTATCACCGCAGCAACCATCACCACCACCGCCCGTCCGCAGCGTAAACACCCGCGGCCGCCGAAACCAAAACAAAAAAGCGTACACACATCAATAGGGACTGGAGGTCGGCTGTAACGGCTGACCTCCTAATTTTAACTACACAGTAGACACTCTGGGGGCCTTGTACACATGCATGGGGGGTTTGGGGTTCGGCGCACCCCTCATTGCCTCGTCGGCCGGCGGGGACTGCGGTCTGGTGGCCTGCCAGGCTTTTATTCATTTATTATTGTTATATATATATTTTTTATTTTTAATGTATTTATTATTTTTATTTTTATTATTACTCATTTTTATTTTATTTTATTTTTTAAATTTTATTTTTTATTTTATTTTTTTATTTTTATTTTATTTCATTTTTTTTTAAATCTTATTATTTATTTGTGTGTGGCGTCGCGCGGGTCTCACTTCCTGTTGGATGGGGTCCGTGCCCGTGTGGCCCGACCTTGCGCTGTGGGGTCTCTGTTGGTGACTTGGTGTGGTGGCGGCGCAGCCCCCGTGTCTGGTCTGGATGCTGTGTCCCGGTTGTTTGGGCGGTGGTGTGTTTGTGCGGGTTTGGGTTGGGGTGGGGGGCCTTTTGGTTGGGGGGGTTGTTGGTGTCTCTTGTTTGCGTGTTGGCGTTCGGGCTGACCGGCGGGCTGGCGCCGGCTGGTCTCCGTGGCCCTGGTGGCGTGTGGTTGCTGGTCGCAGTTTTTCTTTGATCGCTTTAATTTGATTGGCTGGTGCTGGCTGTCTGGGGTTATTGCGGCTGCTGTTTCTGCTGCCGTTTGTTTGTGGTGTGGGCGCCCGTGGCTGATGGGTCTGGTGCAGGGGTGTGGCTGATGTTGTGACTGGTGGCAGCGCGCGCGCGTGATGGCTGTCGGGGCTGACGAACTGTGTATATGTATGTATATGTGTGTGTATGTATGTATGTTTATATATGTGTATGTGTACATATGTGTATGTATATGTATATATGTGTATGTGTGGGTATGTATACGTGTATGTGTGTATGTGTATGTGTATGTGTGTATGTATGTATGTATGTATGTATATTTCTGGGGGTACGCTCTGGGCCTGCCTGTCAGACGGGGGTCGACGCCTCAGGCTACTGCATCCGAACTGCGTGTCTGGAGCTCCTGGGTCCCGCTGTCCATCCCTTCCGGGTGCCCGTCTTGGTTGGGGCCTGTTGGGCCTAGTCCCTGCGTCTATTGTGGTAGCTTGGTGCTGCAAGGTATTCCGAGGTGCTGCGAGTCGGCCAGTTGCTGGGGTAGTGACCTTGTTTGTCAGCATGTCTGTGATCTTCTTTTAATTCTTTTTTTTTTTAATTAATTAATTTATTTATTTATTTATTTTTTAAATATATTTTATTAATATTATTTTTTAATTTTTCCCCTCCCTCAGGGGGGGGGCTCGGCGGGGCGGTTGCTGGTTGTTCCATCTCCATCATTGGGGTCCCTGCGGGTGGGGTGGGTGGTTCCCGTGGCCCTGTGCCTGGGTGGTCCTGCGGCGGCCGGTTTGGGTGGGGTGGCCGGGGGCTGGCCTCGCCGCGCTCTCCGGGGGTGGGGGGTGGGCTCGTGGGGGCCCGGTTGCCGGTGGGGCGGGGGCGGTCTTCCCGTCCGGTTGCGGGGAGTCTCTGGGTCCTTCGGGCGGGGCGTCTCGCCTTTCTGCCCGTGTGGGGTGTGGTCTCTCGCTGGCTTGGGGTCTGGCTGTCCCCTGCTTTTCTCGTGCCCTGTCCTCCGCCGGGTGCGTCTGTCTGCGGCCTGCTGCTGGCCCTTGTGGGCGGTACGGTGGGTCGGGCTCTGGGGTTCCTGTCGCTGGCCGGCTTGGCTGCGTGGGGGCGGTGGTCCCTGGTTCCCTGGGCACCACGCCTCCTGTTTGTGGGTTGGGCTCTCGGGGGTGATGGGGCCGTGCTCTGGCTCCCACGCACTCTGGGAGTCGAATGTATTGTACATGCAAATTCACGTATGCTCACATACGTACATAGGTACCTACGCTCCCACATACATACACAAATACAGTACATATTTACCTACCTAATGTTCGTACATCCACACGCACATTCAATATACAAACATACACATACACATACTGTACATATACATTCACTGTACAAACACATATACACATTCTGTACATATACATTCATTGTACAAACACATATACACATTCTGTACATATACAAGTACATATGCATACTTACACTCATGCACATAATCACGTTTCATCAAACATATATTAACGTTGTTGCCCTAGGGTAAACTGGGTGTAACACATGGCACACTGACAAAGCTTAACCTATTGTGACTATAACAATCTACAAGGTTAATGTAGGTTGCTTCTCTTTCTCCCCCTCCATTTTTCTGCATTCTTTCGTATCTCAAGTTATCATTACGTATATGTATTGTTGCATTCAAACAACTGTATTGTTGATAATAAAGGTAAATTATTGGTATTGTTCATTATCAATAGCGCTATTTCTATTGGTATTTGTATTGATCCATTTGTAGTGTAATAATGCTCATTGTCATTTCTGTATTATTTTTTATTTTTCGCTAACTGCTTATTTGCTATTACTTTTACCATCATATTTGTACATGTCATATTTGCTGATGTTGCTCTATTGTTGTTGTTGTTGTTGTTTGCTGTTGTTGTTTTTGTCTCTCTGTCTAATCCCCCTCTTGTCCCCACAATTTCCCCCTCTGTCTTCTTTTTTTTTCTCTTTCTATCCCCTCCTGCTCCGGCCCGGCTGCACTAAATGATAATATAAATACATTTAATAAAGTCAAATACAAATAAGGCAACAAGAGAAGTATCCTACACTTCTCTTTTGTAAAGTAAATCTGAACAGCCGACATGGGCATCTACATCAACTATATGATTTGCCTGAGAAGCTGGACAGGACATTAAAAAAAAAAAAAAAAAAAAAAAAAAAAAAAAAAAAACAGATGTCAAACAGATGTCAAATGTCATAAGTTAAACTTTGTAAAACACTTCCGCACTGACACATACATATATATATATATATATATATATATATATATATATATATATATATATATATATATATATATATATATATATATATATATAAATATATACAGGTATATATATATATATATATATATATATATATATATATATATATATATATATATATATATATATATATACAGGTATATATATATATATATATATATATATATATATATATATATATATATATATATATATATATATATATATATATATACAGGTATATATATATATATATATACCGGTATATATATATATATATATATATATATATATACATATATATATATATATATACATATATATATATATATATATATGTATATATATATATATAATTTTTTTTTTATATTTATATATTTTTTTTGCACACTGAACAAGAACTCCGGGTTGGGGAGGAGACCCTGCCCCAAGTGGAGGAGTTCAAGGACCTAGGAGTCTTGTTCATGAGTGAGGGAAGAGTGGATCATGAGATCGACAGGCAGATCGGTGCGGCATCTTCAGTAATGCGGACGCTGTATCGATCCGTTGTGGTGAAGAAGGAGCTGAGCCGGAAGGCAAAGCTCTCAATTTACCGGTCGATCTACGTTCCCATCCTCACCTATGGTCATGAGCTTTGGGTTATGACTGAAAGGACAAGATCACGGGTACAGGCGGCCGAAATGAGTTTCCTCCGCCGTATGGCGGGGCTCTCCCTTAGAGATAGGGTGAGAAGCTCTGCCATCCGGAGGGAGCTCAAAGTAAAGCCGCTGCTCCTCCACATCGAGAGGAGCCAGATGAGGTGGTTCGGGCATCTGGTCAGGATGCCACCCGAACGCCTCCCTCGGGAGGTGTTTAGGGCACGTCCAACCGGTAGGAGGCCACGGGGAAGACCCAGGACACGTTGGGAATACTATGTCTCCCGGCTGGCTTGGGAACGCCTCGGGATCCCCCGGGAAAAGCTGGACGAAGTGGCTAGGGAAAGGAAAGTCTGGGCTTCCCTGCTTAGGCTGCTGCCGCCGCGACCCTACCTCGGATAAGCGGAAAAAGATGGATGGATGGATGGATGGATGGATGGATGAACAAGAACTCCAGTGCCTTATGGACGGATTATCCCAGTCCTGCAAAGACTTTGGGCTTACCATCAGCCTAAAAAAGTCAGGAAGTGGACACTCCACCAGCCATCACAATCGATGAGTACCAACTCGAAGTCGTACACCAATTCACATACCTGGGATTCACCATCAGTGATAATCTGTCCCTCGATGGTGAGATCAACAAACATATCGGCAAAGCTGCCACAAACCTAGGGCGCCTCACGACCCGCGTCTAGGAGTCTAGGAGAACCGGAAGCTGACAACTCCTACCAAGATGGCAGTGTACAACGCCTGCATTGTCATCACTCTTCTCTATGGCAGCGAAACGTGGACAACATACTCCAAACAGGAGCGCTGCCTTCGCCGCATCCTCGGCATCCATTGGAGTGACAAGGTGACGAATGCCAAGGTCCTCGAACACACTGGTCTTCCTACCATGTTCACGCTGCTCAGACAACGCAGGCTGCGTTGCCGTATGGAGGATGGACGTATCCCAAAGGACATCCTGTATGGCGAACTTGCCTCTGGCAAAGAGATCTGTTGGCTGCCCAAAACTGCGCTTCAAAGATGTCTGCAAGCGGGACATGAAAGCCCTGGACATAAACACTGAACATTGGGAAGATGCAGCGGCTGACCGCAGCAAATGGCGCAGTGTCCTTCACAAACAGCTAAAGACTGGCGAGGAAAAGATCCATGCCACAGCCAATGAAAAAAGAACCAAGCGGAAGACAAGCACTCCTGCAGTTGCGCCTTCCAGCTACATCTGCAGTCAATGCGGCCGTGTTTGCCTCTCCCACATCGGACTCATCAGCCACAGCAGGCGTTGTCACTGAGTTTAAACTTGACCTCTGGAATGGCGCAGTTTCCATAGTTGTTACGACTGACGGAGGCCTGATGGATATATATATATATACAGTATATGATGGATATATATATATATATATATATATATACAGTATATATATGTATATATATGTTAGGGTTGTATGGTATTCTGGTACTAGTATAGTATCGCTGTACTAATGAATAAAAACGGTAGTATACTCTGTTTGAAAAGTATCGGTTCCCGGGCATGACGGCGCATCGTCACGTCATGACATTGCTGGTTTTACGAGCAGAGGAGCATGTTCGGCAGCGCACAATCAGGGAATACTTACAAGCAGACACAGTGTGTAGACAGAAAAGGGAGAATGGACGTATTTTGGCTTAAAAACTAATGATAAAGGTGAAGTTAACACTGAATAACACTGAAACACCCTCAGGAAGAGGTGCTTTAAAACATGGCTAGCTAATTAGCGGCTAATTTCTATCCACAATCGGCAGTGTTTTAGCTTTTTCTAAATACACTAATCCTCGCTTCCGTGGCGATACATAAAGTAAGTTTCTTATAGGTATCATCCCTGCAGGACGAGGAATAGCTAAACATGTTTAACTACACACCGTAGGAGGATACAATAGCTCACCGGCGTCACAATGTAAACAAATACCATGGGTGCATCTACACCTGACATCCACTGTAATGATACCAAGTACAATAGTGTATCTAGTCGATACTATTATGTTTACATCGATATTTTGTATCGTCACAAAAACTTTTCTTTTTTTTAATTCATATTTTATTCATAAACTCAGGAAATACGTCCCTGGACACATGAGAACTTAAATTATGACCAATGTATGATCCTGCAACTACTTGATATCGGATCAATAACTACATTTGTGGTATCATCCAAAACTAATGTAAAGTATCAAATAACAGCAGAATAAGCGATTAATACAAGTTAACAAAAGTGTAGATAGAACATGTTGAAACAGAAAATAAGCAGATATCAACACTAAATAAACAAGTAGATTAATGATCCATTTTTACAGCTTGTTCTTTATAATTTTGACAAAATAATAGAATGATAAAAGACACTATATGTCAGTGCATACGTCAGCAGATTAATTAGGAGCCTTTGTTTGCTTACTTACTACAAAAAGACAAGTTGTCTAGTATGTTCACTATTTTATTTAAGGACAAAATTGTTCTTTGATTGCAATAAGAAAGATATGTTTAATGTATCCTATTTATGTGGTCCCCTTTATTCAGAAAAGTATCAAAATATATGTTGGTACCGGTACCAAAATATTGGCATTGAAACAACCCTAATATATATATATATATATATATATATATATATATATATATATATATATCCATCCATCCATTTTCTACCGCTTATACCCTTTGGGGTCGCGGGGGGCGCTGGAGCCTATCTCTGCTACAATCGGGCGGAAGGCGGGGTACACCCTGGACAAGTCGCCACCTCATCGCAGGGCCAACACAGATAGACAGACAACATTCACACTCACATCCACACACTAGGGCCAATTTAGTGTTGCCAATCTACTTATCCCCAGGTGCATGTCTTTGGAAGTGGGAGGAAGCCGGAGTACCCGGAGGGAACCCACGCAGTCACGGGGAGGACATGCAAACTCCACACAGAAAGATCCCGAGCCCGGGATTGAACCCAAGACTACTCAGGACCTTCGTATTGTGAGGCAGATGCACTAACCCCTCTGCCACCGTGAAGCCCATATATATATATATATATATATATATATATATATATATATATATATATATATATATATATATATATATATATATATATATATATATATATATATATATATATATACATATATATATATATATATATATATATATATATGTATGTGTGGGAAAAAAAAAAATCACAAGACTATTTCATCTCTACAGGCCTGTTTCATGAGGGGGGGTACCCTCAATCATCAGGAGATTTTAATGGGAGCATTCGCATACCATGGTTTATATAGGGCACAGAGTGGGTGGGTACAGGCTGGCGTAGGGGCGTGGTGATTGGCTCATGTGTTACCTAGGAGGTGTTTCCGTCTATGGCGGCATGCTGTTACAATTTCGCTGCGCGTGTTGAGGGATGACAGGTCTGGACGGTAAATAATAAACAGTTTCTCTTTCAAGCATAGATTGCATCTTTTATTACCACTATTGTAAGGTGTGCTGGATGCAAGAATTTTCCATGTTATTGAATATTCAACATTATTGTCTTTGAGGTCCCAAATGTGTTTGCTGAGTTCTGTGGTATTTCGCAGGTTTTTGTTCCTGAAAGAAGCCTTGTGGTTGTTCCATCTGGTTTTGAATTCTCCCTCGGTTAATCCTACATATGTGTCGGATGTGTTAATGTCCTTGCGTATTACCTTAGATTGGTAGAGAACTGATGTTTGTAAGCACCCCCCGTTGAGAGGGCAATCAGGTTTCTTTCGACAGTTACAGCCTTTGTTGGTTTTGGAGTCGCTCTGTCTGGGGGCCGACGGCTCATTTGCAATTGTTTTGTTGTGGTTTGAGATGATTTGTCGTATATTGTTCATGCAGCTGTAGCTCAATTTAATGTTGTTCTTGTTGAATACTTTTCTTAGGGTGTTGTCTTTGGGAAAGTGTTTGTCAATCAGATTGAGGAATTTGTGTCCAATGTTAGTTGAGACGTTTTTGCTGTATGGGGGGTTGTACCAGATGATGTCGTTTCGTTTTCTGTTCTTTTTTGGCTGGTTTCCTGGCGTAGGTTCATAGGTGAGGGTGAAATTGTATCCGCTTTCATCAAGGGCTTTTTGGTGCGGGGGGGTTGCTTGGTCAAATTCAGCTTTGCTATATATATATATATATATATATATATATATATATATATATATATATATATATATATATATATATATATATATATATATGTATGTATATATATATATATATATATATATATATATATATATATATATATATATATATATATATATGTAACAAACAGTTCAGGGTCACCCAAGTTACCAGAGATTGTGAGGTAAGGAGGAGGAGTGTTGTCCCTCCAGAGTTGCCGTAGGGCTGTGACGTAAGATGTCTATGAGTGTGGGTTGTGGAAGAAGATGTGTGAAGATACCATTAAAAAAGTGGTGGCGACATGCTCTAATGACTCCCGTTTATTATTTTATTAGATAGGTACACAGAATATGCGAACCCAGGACCCTCGGCTACATTGGTGGCAGCGGTGGGATTTTAACCGCTGTGTTGAAAATCAAAGAAGAAAGTGTTACACGGGACTCATGAGTTTCCAGTTAGCTGCACGTGTATATTTAGCTGCTAAACTTCCTGGCTATTTTGCGGACACGTGGTGTGGTGACGAGGACCCTCTTAAGCCCGGGCAAGGAGCTGTTTGACAGACACTCACACGGCATGAATGTCAAAAATGGACTTAACCGCTCCCTTCACCGGCGACAGGAGCCAGAGTTTCTCAGCTGGGCGAGGCAGTTGGAAGTAGCCGTTAGCGCGATGGCGGGAGCCGGCCGCAGCTGCAATGAGGAGCTGGTGAGGAGTCTCCCGACTCTTCTCAGTAAGTCAGCTTTTCTGCTGTGGGACGGCCTTCCGGATGGGACTAAATAAGACTATGCTGCAGTTAAAGAGAGACTGAGGGAAGCTCTTGGACAGAGACAATTAATGGACCGCTTCAGGGCCAGCCTATCGGCGCGTGTGCGTGCTCCGGGGGAGAGCTTGGAGGTGTTTGCTGTGGACGTGAGCCGACTAGTCACGGAGGCGTTCCCGGCAATCTTACTACTGGCCCTTCATGCTGAGAGACATCCGACGGTGGTGTGAGCAGTGCAGAGTGTGTCGGACCCGCCGGTGCCCTTAACGTCCCATGGGTGGGTCCCAGATTTGTCTCCCCCACCAGAGGGTGGCCATGGACATTCTGGAGTTGCCCATAAGTCCCATGGGGGGGTCCCAGATTTGTCGCCCCCTTCCAGAGGGTGGCCATGGACATTCCGGAGTTGCCCATAAGTCCCATGGGGGAGTCCCAGGTTTGTCGCGCCCTCCAGGGGGTGGCCATGGACATTCTGGAGTTGCCCATAAGTCCCATCGGGGGGGGGTCCTAGGGTTGTCGCCCCTTCCAGAGGGTGGCCATGGACTGTATGCACTGCCCAACCAAACAGCTCACACTGTCACTCGCTGCCTGTTTGAGGACTATGTTTTGGTGCATGGTGTCCCTGAAATCCTGCATAGCGACCAAGGTCGCCAGTTCGAAGCGGAAGTCATCCAGAGACTCTGCCAGTTGCTTGAAATAAAAATAAAAAAGACACACACCACTGCCTATAACCACAAGTCTGATGGCATGGTGGAGCGTCATAATCGGACTATCTCGTAGGGGGCAAGTGGTGCGACCTCCTTCGCATCTGCAAGATTTTTGCATGTTTTGAGGGGACAGCGTTCTAGCCTATGCAATACTGTGTGGATCAGTTACAAATATTGTTGATTTGTTATGTGTGCATTAAGATTGTGAATTTTTCTTTCTCTGCTCTATTTATGATAAATGATAAATGGGTTATACTTGTATAGCGCTTTTCTACCTTCAAGGTACTCAAAGCGCTTTGACAGTATTTCCACATTCACCCATTCACACACACATTCACACACTGATGGCGGGAGCTGCCATGCAAGGCGCTAACCAGCAGCCATCAGGAGCAAGGGGTGAAGTGTCTTGCCCAAGGACACAACGGACGTGACTAGGATGGTAGAAGGTGGGGATTGAACCCCAGTAACCAGCAACCCTCCGATTGCTGGCACGGCCACTCTACCAACTTTGCCATGCCGTCCCCTTGTTTGTTACCTATTTTGTTTGTAATGAAACGGGGACGTTTCTAATTGAGGGGGGGGACGTATGTAACAAACAATTCAGGGTGTCCCAAGTTACCAGAGAGTGTGAGGTAAGTTGGAGGAGTTTTGTCCCTCCAGAGTTGCCGTAGCGCTTTGACATAAGATGTCTATGAGTGTGGGTTGTGGAAGAAGGTGTGTGAAGATAACATTAAAGAAGTGGTGGCGACCGGACCTGCTCTAATGACTCCCGTTTATTATTTTATTAGATAGGTACACAGAATATGCGAACCCAGGACCCTCGGCTACATATGTATATATATCTCCTGATGATTGAGGGTACCCCCCCTCATGAAACAGGCCTGTAGAGATGAAATAGTCTTGTGATTTTTTTTCCCACACATACATATATGTATATATATATATATATATATATATATATATATATATATATATATATATATATATATATATATATATATATATAGGTAAAAGCCAGTAAATTAGAATATTTTGAAAAACTTGATTTATTTCAGTAATTGCATTCAAAAGGTGTAACTTGTACATTATATTTATTCATTGCACACAGACTGATGCATTCAAATGTTTATTTCATTTAATTTTGATGATTTGAAGTGGCAACAAATGAAAATCCAAAATTCCGTGTGTCACAAAATTAGAATATTACTTAAGGCTAATACAAAAAAGGTATTTTTAGAAATGTTGGCCAACTGAAAAGTATGAAAATGAAAAATACAATACTCAATACTTGGTTGGAGCTCCTTTTGCCTCAATTACTGCGTTAATGCAGCGTGGCATGGAGTCGATGAGTTTCTGGCACTGCTCAGGTGTTATGAGAGCCCAGGTTGCTCTGATAGTGGCCTTCAACTCTTCTGCGTTTTTGGGTCTGGCATTCTGCATCTTCCTTTTCACAATACCCCACAGATTTTCTATGGGGCTAAGGTCAGGGGATTTGGCGGGCCAATTTAGAACAGAAATACCATGGTCCGTAAACCAGGCACGGGTAGATTTTGCGCTGTGTGCAGGCGCCAAGTCCTGTTGGAACTTGAAATCTCCATCTCCATAGAGCAGGTCAGCAGCAGGAAGCATGAAGTGCTCTAAAACTTGCTGGTAGACGGCTGCGTTGACCCTGGATCTCAGGAAACAGAGTGGACCGACACCAGCAGATGACATGGCACCCCAAACCATCACTGATGGTGGAAACTTTACACTAGACTTCAGGCAACGTGGATCCTGTGCCTCTCCTGTCTTCCTCCAGACTCTGGGACCTCGATTTCCAAAGAAAATGCAACATTTGCATGGTTGGGTGATGGTTTGGGGTGCCATGTCATCTGCTGGTGTCGGTCCACTCTGTTTCCTGAGATCCAGGGTCAACGCAGCCGTCTACCAGCAAGTTTTAGAGCACTTCATGCTTCCTGCTGCTGACCTGCTCTATGGAGATGGAGATTTCAAGTTCCAACAGGACTTGGCGCCTGCACACAGCGCAAAATCTACCCGTGCCTGGTTTACGGACCATGGTATTTCTGTTCTAAATTGGCCCGCCAACTCCCCTGACCTTAGCCCCATAGAAAATCTGTGGGGTATTGTGAAAAGGAAGATGCAGAATGCCAGACCCAAAAACGCAGAAGAGTTGAAGGCCACTATCAGAGCAACCTGGGCTCTCATAACACCTGAGCAGTGCCAGAAACTCATCGACTCCATGCCACGCCGCATTAACGCAGTAATTGAGGCAAAAGGAGCTCCAACCAAGTAGTGAGTATTGTACATGCTCACATTTTTCATTTTCATACTTTTCAGTTGGCCAACATTTCTAAAAATCCCTTTTTTGTATTAGCCTTAAGTAATATTCTAATTTTGTGACACACGGAATTTTGGATTTTCATTTGTTGCCACTTCAAATCATCAAAATTAAATGAAATAAACATTTGAATGCATCAGTCTGTGTGCAATGAATAAATATAATGTACAAGTTACACCTTTTGAATGCAATTACTGAAATAAATCAAGTTTTTCAAAATATTCTAATTTACTGGCTTTTACCTGTATATATATATATATATATATATATATATATATATATATACATACCATTATAAAGGTGCCAATGTTGTAAGGGATTACAGGGACCCTTTAGACACATCTCTTCTTAATGGTGTTGGTATCACGCATTTTCCCCTCTTTTTACAGTCGTTTGTTTACGTTACTGTGACAAGTCTCACGGGTTGCAAGCGCTTCACAGGAAGCAAAAGAGGGACATATACACACAGAAAGAGAGAGATAGCACTGCAAAGGATGCGGCCACCGAAATGAGAGGCAGATACTAAGAGAACGCTATGCTATGAGCAGGAAGGGCTTCAGCACTAGCAGATAGATTAAATCGATTTTGTATTCCGCCCATTGTACGGTTAATTTTCAGTTGAGTCGATTGTGGGATCTGTTTACCGATGCATTTGCATCGTTTATATCAAAACCAATTTCCAATTCCTATTGAATATTGTTACACCCCTACTACTTAAATGTTAACAGTTTAGCACAAGTTACTCATATCTCAAGGCTGCTAAAGATTCAGGGAACAAAACAGACACACTTTCAACTTGAAATGTGTCGACTTCTGCAGTGAATTAAACATTCTCGCCAAGGAGATGCTTTTCAATTACCAATGACACATTCTTTGGATGGCATTCTCTGTTTTTGATTGATGTAGACTTTTGTAACCCAAAGACCAAAGTCTGATGTCTTAAAACCTTGAGTTTAAAATGGACATTAAACACAACTCTTGGGGGTTGATAATAAATCCTCCATAGCTCACTTTACTTGCTTTCCAATTTCCCATTATTTTTGCAAACTTTAAGCCAGAATAAAATCCCTGCCACTTTTCTAATGGATCTAAACACAGTCAGACAAGCTATCACTTCTATTAACCACATCAGAGATGTGCGGTCAGAGGAGACATAAGACTCATCCATGCTGAAAAATTAAAAAAGTTAATAATGATAATATTTTCAAAATATTTGACTGTGTTACTAATGTATTTTCTATATGATTCTAGTAATTTTTTTTTACATTTTTCCAAGTAAGAGTTGATGAATTTGCACATTTACTGATCAAATACAGGGCGCAGACCTAAGATGAGGCTTTCCTCTATGCGAGCTTTGACTTTTTGTGCACTATGCTCAGCGCTGAGTGCACTTGGTAGAACATATGTCAAGGCTGCTGCAAGTCAAGCCAACTTTCCCTCTTAGTGCAATGTAGTAGAGAAAAGAGGTCTTGGTGTCCTGAGGACAAGTGGTTCAGTTTTCAGAAACTGTCAGATCATGACTTTACATAGGCTGTTCAATGTACTACATGTATATCTGACAACATTATTATTGCTAATCAGATAACTAAAAAAAAGTGGCACATTTGTTCTTCTTCACTTTGAAGAGGTGGTGGCGTACATGAGTTAGCAGGTGCTTGTGGACGCCATCTTTCTCAACAATGTTACTAAGGGGCAACAGGTAATCAATCAATCAATCAATTAAACGTTTATTTATATAGCCCTTAATCACAAGTGTCTCAAAGGGCTGCACAAACCACAACGACATCTTCGGCTCAGATCCCACATCAGGGCAAGAAAAAACTCAACCCAATGGGATACAATGATAAACCTTGGAGGGGACCGAAGATGTTACCTTAACATAGTCCGAGGTCACATTGTTAAGGGAAACACATTGCATCATGTCAGGAAGATAGGAGTTGAACCAAGACAAGGCTAAGTCTGACATACCAATACGTGTTTTGATACGTTCTAATAAAATATTATGATCAACGGTATCGAAAGCAGATCAAGAAGCAGCAACATGGATGATGCATCAGTATCCATGGTTAACAATAGATCATTAGTCATTTTTGCGAGGGCTGTGTCTGTAGAGTGATTTGCCCTGAAACCGGACTGAAAGGGTTCACAGAGATTGTTAGATGCTAAGTGTTCATTTAGCTGGTGTGCAACAATTTTGTCGAGGATTTTTGAGATAAAGGGAAGGTGGGACGACGGCCGGTAATTAACCATGAGGTCAGGATCAAGGTTAGGCCTTTTGAGCAGAGGATGAATAATCACTTTTTTAAATGCTAGGGGAACAGTGCCAGAGGAAAGTGATAAGTTTATAATATTTAGCATTGATGGTCCTAATAATACAAACAGCTCCTTGATAAGTTTCCCAGGAAGTGGGTCAAGTAAACACGTTGTTTGTTTTGTCCCATTTACATGCCGCAGGAGTTCCTCTAATGTTATTTAATCAAAAAGAGAGAAACTATTTTGGAGGGCAATATCCGTCGTATATACATTTGTATCTGTGTTAATGGAACCCAGTCCTAGCTCTATTAATCTTCTTTCTAATGAGTTCAATTTTCTTATTAAAGAAATCCATAAATTCGACAAAGGGTTTTCCGTATTTTTTCAATACAAATGTCTACAGAAAGTTAATCATTATCTTCTTTCTATTAGGCCTAGCCAAAAACAAATTTTAGCTCGACGATATATTGACCTACGAATTATTGCCGATAAACAATATTTTTGCCATAACTTGTTTTTAAGGCTAAGTTAACCACTTATGTAATGATAACAGAGGTGGGACCAAGTCATTGTTTTGCAAGTCACAAGTAAGTCTCAAGTCTTTGCCCTCAAGTCCGAGTCAAGTCCCGAGTCAAGACAAGCAAGCCCCGAGTCAAGTCCAAAGTCAAGACTGGAAAGTCTCAAGTCAAGTCCTAAGTCCTGCATTTTGAGTTTCGAGTCCTTTCAAGTCCTTTTAACCACAGACTAATATATTAACACAGATTGTGTATGCTTTTCAAACGCTGTATTTATTTATTAAAACAAGTGCATTTTAAATTGCAGGAAAGAAAATTGTGCTGACATTGCACTTTATAATAGCACTATTAACCAGTCATTTTAAACATTAACTCATTCCTTTACAGAACAAACACATTGAAAAATAAAGTGCAAATGTACTTATTTGTACAAAAGTGTTAACATTAAAAAAACATGACATATACGTGAACATAACAAAAAAGTTGTACTTTTTATATGTCAGGGCCCTATGCTGCATTGCATCTGCAAAAGACCAAATTAGCCAAGAGTCTGTCAGTCATTTGTGCACGATGGGGGCGTAGTATGATGCCACCATGGCTGAAAACTCGCTCCACTGGAGCACTGGAGGCAGGCACTGCCAAGACTCTCATGGCCACTCGGAACAGTGAAGGAAGAGTCTTCATGTTCAATGCCCAGAACAAAAGGGGGAGATAGTTTTTTTGGGTTGGTGCACTACTTGTAAGTGTATCTTGTGTTTTTTATGTTGATTTAATAAAAAAAAAAAATATATATATATATATATATATATTTCTTGTGCGGCCCGATACCAATCGATCCACGGACCAGGACCGGGCCGCGGCCCGGTGGTTGGGGACCACTGAGGTAAACAACCAACAGTATGTCAGAAAGCTAGCTAAAACGGTACACATATTCATAATATAGTATACATTTTAACTGACCTTTATTTTACTATTTTTGTCTTTTTTTAGGTGGCTAAAATACGCGGTGCTGCTGACCGCCGTCTAACGTTACGTGTGATATATTGACTAACGTAACCCTGCTTAAAAAAAAATCACTGAACAAAAAGTATGAATAAGGTAGTGAACTGCAACAGATTCCCGTGTTTGCAATAACGTTATAACGTTAGCAGTGAGTTTACAGCCTCACTGATTTAACTACACAGAAAATAAAAGTCACGTTACTTAGCCAATAAACGTTATCTTACATTCAAAACTTACCGTTCTTTGTGCAACTTCAAATGCCGGAAGAAGTTGGAAATTGTTGCCTCTCCATCAGTAATTTTCGAACCGCATGTGTTGCATACTGCAAACCGTTTTGTGTTGACCACCTCGTAATTTGTATACCCAAACGAAATTATTTTAGGTATCATTTTTTGTTCACTGGCGTGTGGTTTGGACATGTCTTCTTCGTTGGTTGTCCTGCAATTTGATTGGATGAATGCTGTGTGATGAAAACAAAGTAGATCTAATTTGATTGGCTGTTGTACTGAGACCACACCAGCTGACACACGCAACGCTGATAGACAAGTACACAATGAAAAATACGGAGCGCTCCCGAATAACTTTTTCATCTTTGGGTTTTGGCGAAAGTAGCAAGTCTTGTCAAGTCATGTCAATTCAAAAGGCTCAAGTCCAAGTGAAGTCACAAGTCATTGATGTTAAAGTCTAAGTCGAGTTGCAAGTCTTTTTACATTTTGTCAAGTCGAGTCTAAAGTCATCAAATTCATGACTCGAGTCTGACTCGAGTCCAAGTCATGTGACTCGAGTCCACACCTCTGAATGATAGTACATAAAAATAATGCATATCCTTTCAAATGCAATACATGTGTTTCTCGTAAATTTTAACTTTGTAATTGAAATGTGAAAACTTTTAAACCTTCAAGTTAAATAAAACAAAAAAATAAGGAGAATACAATATATTTTGTCTGTTAGCAAAATGTTGCACTTGAATAAAAATCACACCCAAAAGCAATACAATATGTTAAGTTAATATATGCAAGTACAACCATAAATAAAATCGTTACATTTTAAGTATTGACAAACAAACTTGCAGTTCACTATTGAACTTGTAGGCAGAGGTTGAGTTTTAAAATACTGGCCATCAAGTTGTCGTGTTTGACCGCATTCGGCAAAAATGGCTCCTCGATGTTGACACGCTCATCTTGTTCCAAAGGTTTAAAATTAAATATCCCTACACTGGTGCGGTAGCATTTGATTTTGTGATCACTTTTGTCCATGTTAGCTGCTACATGCTAACTAGTTGCGCTGTGTCAAAGACACTTTATGAGGACAAGAGAATTCACCCTCGTCTTTCTATTCCGTCATTGCACAAACTAGTGAAGCTGCGGAAACTGTCGAAAGGCGTGAATGCTCTAGAAACGTGTACATGGCGATTTATCGACGCTGGAAGACTTATCGACTTAATTTTCATTCATCGGCGATTAATTGACTTATCAAATATCGGCCCAGGCTTACTTATTATTCCTATTCTTATTCTCGTAATGAGCAACCTCTATTAACATTAATCAGAGCACAAGAGGTTAGAAAAAGTCACTGAACCACATATATCAATGAAAAAATATTGCACCTTTTTCCCGCCAGCTCAGAAGGGAGATCATGCGAAGAACCTAAAAGTCCTAGTTTTTGAATTAAATCTCCAAATATAATTGCAAAATATAAAAAAAAAAAAAGCAGATTTCATTCAATCATAGTCCAAGAAAGCAGTCCCACAGCCACAAGTTGCCTTCAAAAAAATGTAAAAGCGAGTGCATGCTTGGGGTTTGACCTGTGAATTTGTATTAAGCAGGTGTCGAAGAGGTGTTGAAAAGTTCTGAGGGGGACAGGCCGTTTGCAAGGTCGCCCAAAGGGTTCTAAGACTCTGCAGCATCTGGTCAAATACCATCACTTACTCCCAGATGTGATCGGGTCACCATAACAGCTTTGCGTAGCTTCCCCAGAGACATGCAAACACACAGCTGGGGATTACATTTGACCATAGAGTACAGTCTTTAACCAGATACAAAAGACTAGATGAGCTATTCAGTGTTAAGAGCAGTGTTTGGAGGACTACTTTAAATACTAATAAAGTAATTAGCTCGAGTTACTCGTAATTTTCCCCAAAAAAGTAATTGACTTACTAATGCCCCTTAACACATTGAATTCGTTACAAGGGCAATTGATCACTGCGTTACTTTTGTGAACAACTTTAAAATATCCGGTGTGTGCCGTTGAGAAATGTTTCAGGAAATCAGAGTGATAATGTAATATTTGTAAATGTAAGTAACATGTTTCCTGGTCCACAAATGGCGCATTACAATAATGTATATTTTATGACACTGTGCTGAACAATGGCAGCACACAGCTTTTGTCTTTCACTTGTCTTTGTCCATTTTTGTATTTCACAGGAAAGTGAAGTGTTCCCACACAGAAGATTTAACGATAGACATTTCAAGCCATGACCACTAAAGCCCCTTCTACATTAAGGCTAAGGTATCCAGGGTAAATCCCACCCAACTTTATCCTTGTCCACACACACACAATGGTCGTTGTGTGTGTGTGGACAACGCGACCTAGTACGCAAGCGCGGAAAATGCGCACGTCATAGTCACCTCCTGTGTTGCTTTGTGTGCAACTTCTTAAATTTAACTTATCTGAACAATATCCAGTGTTGTGGTATTTCAATTAACTGGAATCCAGTGAGCTGTGGGGCCCTATTGTAGTGAATCACACCTGAGACATCATAAATTAATGGACACGTGAAAGTAAACAATGTGATGAAGACCATTGTATGTCAATCAATCTAGGGATCGAGATATCTGGTCAGGACACTCCTCACTCATTTGGCTTCACCTTCATTGTCCATTCGTTCTTGGTGACTTTATACTCTGGACCTAGACGTTGAGTCTGCGACATACATGGCAGACAATAACTGAGACAGTCTGCTTTGCCAGTCCAAAAGCATTCGCCGTTTTCCGTAGTCTTCCCTCGACGGCCAGGTAATACAAAGCACACGCTACCTTTTTTTTAATCGCATCTACGGGAGCCCGCATTATCGTTGTCTCTCCTTCGACAAATAGACAAAGTATTTCGGTAAGTAGAAATCACAGCTGACCTGGACATTTGAAAGTTCTCTTGCCGTCTGAGAAGTGTTGTATCCGAAAAAGCTGCAATCGCTTTCTCTTAGGGTATTTATGTTTGATTTCCACAAGTGTCTGTACATGTAGAGGAATGAGAAACACGGGCATGTCTGGATGACTCGCCTCCATCTTTCCCGTTACGAAACAGCTTTACTATGAAGCTGGCTGTGGCACGTTCTTTCTGACAACAATTCCTGTGTGGAGCGCGGTCTTTCTGGCGTCACTTCCTCTCCGAACTCAGTTTGTAAACAATCAATGAGACCATACAAAGCTAAGTGCTAGAGATTCAAGAAATAGACGGCGCATTTACCCGTGTAAAAAATTATCCAAGGAGGGGAACCTTAAACGACGATTTAGTGTGGCCGCGCTGGAGGAGACAGAGGTGCCTGACACGATTGTGTACATTTGATTATTTACAATCCGAAGAGGTATGATGAGGAAGGGAAGGTGTCAGTTTAGGGTTGAATTTGCCTGGAGGTGTTCTTTTAGTGCGGTTTTGAAAGAGGATAGAGATGCCCTTTCTTTTACACCTGTTGGGAGTGCATTCCACATTGATGTGGCATAGAAAGAGAATGAGTTAAGACCTTTGTTAGATCGGAATCTGGGTTTAACGTGGTCAGTGGAGTAACCGTGTAATACTCTTCCATATCAGTAGGTGGCAGCAGGTAGCTAATTGCTTTGTAGATGTTGGAAACACGGGAGGCAGCGTGGAGGTAAAAGGGTGTCTAATGCGTAAACCAAAAATAAACAAAAGGTGAGTGCCCCTAAGAAAAGGCATTGAAGCTTAGGGAAGGCTATGCAGAACGAAACTACAACTGAACTGGCTACAAAGTAAACAAAAACAGAATCCTGGACGACAGCAAAGACTTACTGTGGAGCAAAGATGGCCTGAAACTGCTCCAGGAAAATACCAAAAAAAGAGAAAAAGCCACCAAAATTGGAGCGCAAGACAAGAACTAAAACACTACACACAGGAAAACAGCAAAAAACTCCAAATAAGTCACAGCGTGATGTGGCAGGTAGTGACAGTACACTTACTTTGAGACAAGAGCTATATCGATGCATGGTTGGTTATGGTTTAAATTAATATCCAACAATTGGGACAACGACTTTTTACTGTCAACTGAGTTTCGATGTTTAATGATTTCTGCTGGTGGTGTGCCTCCGGATTTTGTCAACACAAAAAATGTGCCTTGGCTCAAAAAAGGTTGAAAATCACTGCTCTAGGCATCTGCGTAAAGGTTGCAAAATAGCCCCTATACAGAAACCCTCAAGTTTCTGAGCCACATGTGTCATATAATGAACGTTGTAAAATGAAATGCATATTGAAGTTGGGTGTTTGATTGTTTCACCGTTTACAGTGGTTAACCCATTTGTACACTTGTATGGCATGTGAATATGTCAAGTTTGTTTAAAATGTTAGTGTTGACCCTGGAACTGATTGCGTCCATTGCTTTGTAAGGGGAATTTCGTTTGGAATTCCAAGGATATCCAAACCTGGAACGCATTGATTTAAAATAGGTTTCACTGTAAATAAAAACACATGTCAAACTAATAAAAGGGTCAGTAACTTCCAGGTTATTATGTTTTGCTTTATGAAAAAGGACAGCGACGAAAACAACTTTGCTCTTTGCTGTGTGGCCCCCGAGCCTTCCTTCGCACAGGTTGAGGAGTAGGCAGGCTTTTGAATTTGCATAACAGCAAAGGGTAATCAATGGAGGGGGCCCTTTGTCAAGAAATGTCAACGAAAGCAGGGGCCGAAAGCCTGGAGCTCCAGTGTCAAAAGTGCTGATTTGGGGTGCCACTCGGACATGGAGGAGCCTCAAGGAGTGGGGCAAAGGGGTTAAACTCGCTAACAACATGAAATGTCACCACAACCCTACTTTTCTATGAGACATGTTAAGAGTAGTGTTGTCCCGATACCAATATTTTGGTACCGGTACAGGTACCAAAATTATTTTGATACTTTTTGGTACTTTTCTAAATAAAGGGGACTACAAAAAAATGGCATTATTGGCTTTATTTTAACAAAAAAATCTTAGGGTACATTAAACATATGTTTCTTATTGCAATTTTGTCCTTAAATAAAATAGTGAACATACTAGACAACTTGTCTTTTAGAAGTACGTAAACAATCAAAGGCTCCTAATTAGTCTGCTGACGTATGCAGAAACGTATTGTGTCATTTATCATTCTATTATTTTGTCAACATTATTAAGGACAAGTGGTAGAAAATGAATTATTAATCTGTTTATTTATTGTTAACATCTGATTACTTTCTCTTTTAACATGTTATATCTACACTTCTGTTAAAATGTAATAATCACTTATTCTTCTGTTGTTTGGGTGCTTAACATGAGTTTGTGTGATACCACACATTTGGGTATCAATCTGATACCAAGTCGTTACAGGATCATACATTGGTCATATACTAAGTGTTCATGACTCCAGGGACTTATTTCCTGAGTTTATAAACATAATATACATTTTAAATAAAACGAAAGAAGATGTTGTGTTGCCAAAAAATATCGACGTAATCTAGTAGTATTGACTAGATACGCTACTGTACTTGGTATCATTACAGTGGACGGTAGTGTAGATCCACCAATGGCGTTTGTTTACGTTTGACGCCGGTGAGCTACGGTGTGTAGTGAAGCATGTTTAGCTACTCCTCGTCCTGCAGGGATGATACTTGTAAGAAACTTACTTAATTTCTCACCATGGAGGCGAGGATTGGTGATTTAGAAATAGTTAAAACACTGCTGACTGGGGCTGGACGTTAGCCGCTAGCTAGCTAGCCATGTCTTAAAGCACCTCTTCCGGTGGGAGTTTCAGTGTTATAACTTCACCTTTATCTTTAGTTTTTAAGCCAAAATGCGTCCATTCTCTTTTTTCTGTGTACACACTTTGTCTGCTTGTAAGTACTCTGTGATTGTGCACTGCTGAACGTGCTCGTTTGCTTGTAAAACCAGCAATGACACAAGGTGACGACAACAGTGGCGGACCGGTACTTTTCAGAGGCGATATAGTACCGAATATGATTCATTAGTATCACAGTACTATACTAATACCGGTATACCGTAAAACCTAAGTAAAGAAGCTTACATCGAGTCCTGTTTGTAAATTCAGTTGATACATTACACTTCCTGTGTGTCTCATCTGAATAGCAGAATATAACTCATTATGTTTGTTTTATTTTGAATGACCTAAACATACGATACAGATATTGTATTTGATTTAATAATCATAGTGATGTGCCGATCAGTGGTTTTTGCTGCCGATCAGTGTTTTTTGCTCCCCATTCCAAAACCGATTAACCATGAGTCACATCGGCCGATAACATGCCTTGTTGAGTGCTACTGGCAGTTCAACAATAACAACAAAATATTCCAAGCAGTTCCTTAGTCTCCTTTTTACATGCAATTATTTGAGCAAAATAAAGTCAATAGTACACAATAACTAAACAAAACCACAATTCTACTACTCATTTATATCCTTTGGTTTTTGCCCCCAACGTCTTCCTGTGTCTAGAGAATTATTCTCTCAATTTGTAAACATGAACAAAAACAAATCAAATTATTTCAAGAAAATACAATTATTGATCTAATAACTTTATTATCTATCATATACTGATAGTAACCTTGGAATCAACATCAATTTATGAATGGAAATGCCATCCTCTTACATGTGGTGTGCTGACTGTGACAATGCTGACATACCAACAGTTGCTGTTATATTATCCTCTCTCTAGACTCCGATTAATCTACTTCTTGATTTCCTATTAATAGCTGGTTACTTTCTGCTGGTTCCATTGAGACTTCTTAATGTCAGGCTTGGTCAAAAGGATAGGACTCAGATGCAGAGTAGGGAATACTTCGACAGGCTTTTATTTTGACAGCTTCCTTTCACCTCCAGAGTCAAGGCAATACAATATCTATATTAACAAAAATACTAGTCGGCGAAAAAGGTTCCAAAAAATAGGAACAACCGAAAATCACTCCGAAGGGAGGAAAACACAAAAACAAAGACAAACTGTAATTGGCGCCGTATATGCTATAACATTTATTAACACAAAAACGCTCCAACAGGAGGAAGAAACAATGGCTATGAAAAATTCTACACTTATCTAATCTAATAAAGTTTAGTGAAGTGAAGTGAAGTAAATAATATTTATATAGCGCTTTTCTCTAGTGACTCAAAGCGCTTTACATAGTGAAAACCCAATATCAAAGTTACATTTAAACCAGTGTGGGTGGCACTGGGAGCAGGAGGATAAAGCGTCTTGCCCAAGGACACTTGGTGGAAGCGGGGATCGAACCTGGAACCCTCAAGTTGCTGGCACGGCCACTCTACCAACTGAGCTATACCGCCCGTTTAACAAAAAATGTCACTCAAAAATTTGAGGAAAGAATGAAAGAAAACACTGATAACTCACCACTTCGGCTGAATAAACTAAATAACAAAAAAATCACTCTGCTGAGGAGGAAAAAAGGAAAACTCAAATAGCAACAAAGGAATTCAGGATCAAGGAATATAAACACAAGGCGAAGCAAAGCAAGGCAAGGCATGGACATGGGTGCTAGAGAGGCACGAATACACAAGACAATCTGGCACAGAACAAAGGGAGGCGTGGGCTTATAAAACACATGAGGGTAATGCGAAACAGGTGGAAGCAATCAGACTGATGACACAAAAGGAAGGGCAAGTGATCTGACATGAGAGGAGTTACTTTTCAAAGTAAAACATGCAATTCACAAGACAGAAGAAACCAAGACAAGACATCCCTCACCGCGGTGTGACACTTAATACTTACTAAGCACTTATTCATTGGTATTGTTTCGAGCTAGCTTAGCGATTAGCTTGGCTGTTAGGATGCCTGCTCCTGGCTTGCTCTTGGTGTGTAACATATTTAATCTCGTCCTCCAGTGATAATATAAATAAAATACTAAGAAATGCAGTTTATGATTTGAAGATTACTAGTTTAGGGGAATGGCTCCACACCGTGTATAGAGACACACAATTAGCTGCTAGCCGCTTGTCAGATTGTGGACTAACACTAAATATTGTCAGCCAGAGGTGATCTGGGTTTGCATTAAAAGTCATCAATCGGCAATAGCGACACTGATCGGTGGCCGATCGATCAACAAATGAAAGCGCAGGATATCATGCACCGTTTAACATTTTAATGACGCTTAACTAATTTTTATCAAGCTCCTTTGTACAAAGAACATTTGACAGTGTTAAATCAATACCTACAGAGTTATTTTCGACACCAGATTGTGTTAAAATAACACTTTGGACAGTGTAAAGGGTCAGTACTAGTGTCAGTGATGGTAACAACACCCAGAATAATTAAATGTAACACCAATTAGGTGTTATCTTTTGTAACACTGGTGTGTAGTGTGAACAGAACAACACTATCATTGCATTTTATAACACCTAATAAGGGTTGTATTAGTGTACCGGTATACCATACATACTTGCAAAAGCAAGTATGTGTATGCTTGCTTTTGTGCTCCTATTTTGTGTTCGTCATATCGCGTTTTTGCGCTTGCCACCATGTCTCAGCATTCCATGCATATACTGACCTCTGGACCCCCTGCCATAAGCTTCTTCTAGCTTATCTGGGGGACCCTTTCACTCACTACCATCCTTAAATGGATATTCACGACTGTTGTAATCGTAATATGGTATTGTGAATAAACTTGGAACTTGAGTATAGTACCGCGATACTAACGAATCATATTCGGTACAATACCACCTCTGAAAGGTATCGGTTTCTTACAAATATCATCCCTGCAGGATGAGGAATAGCTAAACATACTTCACCACACACCGTAGCTCACCAGTGTCAAAATGTAAACAAACTCCATTGGTGGATCTACACCTAACATCAACTGTAATGATACCAAGTACAGTCTAGTCCATACTACTATGATTACGTCGATACTTTTTGGCATCACAACATCTTCTTTCGTTTTTTAAAATGTGTATTATGTTTATAAACTCAGGAAATATGTCCTGGACTCATGAGGACTTTAAATATGACCAATGTATGATCCTGTAACTACTTGGTATCGGATTGATACCCAAATGTGTGGTATCATGCAAAACTAATGTAAAGTATCAAACAACAGAAGAATAAGTGATTATTACATTTTAACAGAAGTGTAGAGAGAACATGTTAAAAGAGAAAGTAAGCAAATATTAACAGTAAATAAACAAGTAGATTAATAATTCATTTTCTACCACTTGTCCTTAATAATTTTGACAAAATAATAGAATGGAAAATGACACAATGTGTTACTGCATACGTCAGCAGCTAAATTAAGAGCCTTTGTTTGCTTACTTACTACTAAAAGACAAGTTGTCTTGTATGTTCACTATTTTATTAAAGGACAAACTTGCAATAAGAAACATATGTTTAATGTACCCTAAGATTTTTTTGTTAAAATAAAGCCAAGAATACAATTTTTTGTGGTCCTCTTATTTAGAAAAAGTACCGAAAAGTATCAAAATAATGTTGGTACCGGTACCGGTACCAAAATATTGGTATCGGGACAACACTACATCTAATAGAGTTAAGTTAACACTAATTTGCTTAACACTTAAATTGGGTGAAACTACACTAAGAGTTCAAAATAATGTAAAACATATTCAACACTAAATTGTGTTAATTATAAAGTCATTAGACAAAATGCAGTAGAACATCAATTGTATTTGCACACTTTACAGCAACAGCCACCTTCCAAGTCAGGTCATGCAATTTGGAAATAAAGTACAACATATTCTTTTTTCATCCATAAAGTCTGTATACTGTGTTGTTTCTGGGAAAATAACACATTACTTTTGAATAATGTACTAACACATATGTCTCTGTAAAAAAATATATTTTCATGTTTTTAGGCCTGCAAAAAATATATCACATAACTCACCGTTCTTAAATATCCACTACTAAAATAGACACATAAACAAATGCATATTTTACAGGAATTTGGCTACAAACTCATTTAGAACTAGCAAAACACTCAATGCTAGGGTATTGAACTTAACATACAGCTTTAGCCGAGTCCAGCGAAAGTTAGCTTATGTGTCCACTATAAAAGTTAAATATCATCTTAATATCATTATCTTTATATCGGACATTGACCTGCTAGAGTGTCCGCCCTGAGACTGGAAGGTTGCGAGTTCAAACCCCGACCGAGTCATACCAAAGACTATAAAAATGGGACCCATTACCTCCCTGCTTGGCACTCAGCATCGAGGGTTGGAATTGGGGGTTAAATCACCAAATGATTCCCAAGCGCGGCCACCGCTGCTGCTCACTGCTCCCCTCACCTCCCAGGAGGTGAACATGGGGGTGGGTCAAATGCAGAGGATAATTTAACCACTGTGTTTGTGACTATCAGTGGGACTTTAACTTTATTATCTTTGTGCTATCTAATGAAGCGTTTTACCTGTATTTTGAGACCTGTCAGAACCAAAAGTGCTCACATTCAACCTTCAACCACATCAGAGGTGAAATATAAACTAACTGGCCCATCAATAGGAATACCAATGCTGGACCAAGCCATCATTAATCTGTTTTGTTTTTTACATTTCAGGAGCTATACAAATAAAAGTATGATATTCAACTCATGAAAAATGGGAGCAATGACAAAAGTGTTGCGTTTATATTTTGGTTCCGTGTTAAAAAAGCTGGCAATTTCTGCAATAATTGGTTTCCAATTAAACATATCTGTATTTTATATTTATATTTATAATTTATGTCGTTGTAGCTTGTGCAGCCCTTTGAGACACTTGTGATTAAGGTTTATATAAATACCCTTTGATTGATTGATTGATTGATTTTTCCAAAAATAAATGATATTGTATAGTGAAATGCAAATAAGGAAGAAACCTCCACTGACTCTCCCGCCTTTTAGGAAAACACATCCCAAGATCCGTTGTAAATGGTGACACTTGATCAGTGTGGTTTTGAAAAAATACACTTTTTGAGAGTATAATGAACTCTGTGAATTAACACTAACTCATTAGACTAGGTAACACTGCCATGTACTCATTAGACTAGGTAACACTGCCATGTTGCAACACTCAACGCCCTGCAATACCAACACTGTGAATTTAACACTTTTAAATTCAAACAAAAATGTGACATTGTTATTTTGAAGCAGACTTGTGCGTCAAAGAGGCAGCTGGCGAATGTTGATGTTTACTGGAAGTGTGTCTCCTTGCTCGGTTTCATCCCTTTTCTAATTCTTTAATAATGCCACTCATTTAAAAGTTGGCTTTTTCATCCATTATGGATCAATACCATATTTTATTTTGTTTGTTCTGTGCCAAGTGTCAATGTGCACAAGTCAAAGGGAAGCAGCCCTTTGTTTCATCCTGTTAATAAACACTATTGCTTTGAATATTTTATCTTCCACCCTCAGAGACGTCTTTGTGTTTAACGCACGGTGTCTGAGAACCTGCTAACACGTTCTCTCTCTGGCTGTGCACCCACGCACCACCCCTCAGCCCCATCCAACCTTTTGGGTTTGTTTGCAACTCAACTGTCTGCGCAGGACTGTGCTCTGTAACTTATTTAACAAGGGTTCGTTCTCATGAAAGCAGTTCTACCCGCAGGACCGACCGAGGCTTTGACTCGACTTTGTGTACGTGAATTAATAAATTAACCATTCCGTCACAATTTGAAGGAAAGTTTGAATTATTAACAAAAGCCAATGCATAATTCCATTAACCACTTTTTAAGCAGGGCTGTGAATATTTTTTTTGCTGTTTCAAATCGGCTGATTAAAGCTGTAAATCTCTTTGTAAGGCATGTAACCATACTGACTGACTCAACACTTCTTGTTACACTGGGGAAACTAGTGTTATTTTTAAAGTAGTTTAGGGCCACACTGGGGGCAAAACAATCCTATTTTCAGAATCAAGTTCAAATATTATGGTTGGAGATGTCCGGATTGCCTTTTTAAACTGATCACAATTGGCTGATGAGCTGCTGAACCAAGCCGTTCTTTACCCTAGATTAGAGGTGTCCAAACTGCGGCCCGCCAGCCTCTTCAATGAGTTCAACAAAGCATCGCACTTAATTGAATCTTAGGCCCCTTATAAGGTTATCCAGGGTAAATTCCTTATCCTTGTCCACACACACACAATGGTCGTTTAAGACCCCTCCGTCCACCGGCACAACACGACCTAGTACGCATGCGCGGAAAATGTGCACATCATAGTCACCTCCACTGTTGCTTTGTGTGCAAGTTCTTAAATTAAATTTAACTTTTCTGAACAATATCCAGTGTTGTGGTATTTCAATTAGGCAGCACGGTGGCAGAGGGGTTAGTGCATCTGCCTCACAATACGAAGGTCCTGAGTAGTCTTGGGTTCAATCCCGGGCTCGGGATCTTTCTGTGTGGAGTTTGCATGTTCTCCCCGTGACTGCGTGGGTTCTCTCCGGGTACTCCGGCTTCCTCCCACCTCCAAAGACATGCACCTGGGGATAGGTTGATTGGCAACACTAAATTGGCCCTAGTGTGTGAATGTGAGTGTGAATGTTGTCTGTCTATCTGTGTTGGCCCTGCGATGAGGTGGCGACTTGTCCAGGATGTACCCTGCCTTCCGCCCAATTGTAGCTGAGATAGGCTCCAGCGCCCCCTGTGACCCCAAAGGGAATAAGCGGTAGAAAATGGATGGATGGATGGATGGTATTTCAATTAACTGGAATCCAGTGTGCTGTGGGGCCCTATTGTCAGAGGTGGGACCAAGTCATTGTTTTGCAAGTCACAAGTAAGTCTCAAGTCTTTGCCCTCAAGTCCGAGTCAAGTCCCGAGTCAAGACAGGCAAGCCCCGAGTCAAGTCCAAAGTCAAGACTGGAAAGTCTCAAGTCAAGTCCTAAGTCCTGCATTTTGAGTTTCGAGTCCTTTCAAGTCCTTTTAACCACAGACTAATATATTAACACAGATTGTGTATGCTTTTCAAACGCTGTATTTATTTATTAAAACAAGTGCATTTTAAATTGCAGGAAAGAAAATTGTGCTGACATTGCACTTCATAATAGCACTATTAACCAGTCATTTTAAACATTAACTCATTCCTTTACAGAACAAACACATTGAAAAATAAAGTGGAAATGTACTTATTTGTACAAAAGTGTTAACATTGAAAAAACATGACATATACGTGAACATAACAAAAAAGTTGTACTTTTTATATGTCAGGGCCCTATGCTGCATTGCATCTGCAAAAGACCAAATTAGCCAAGAGTCTGTCAGTCATTTGTGCACGATGGGGGCGTAGTATGATGCCACCATGGCTGAAAACTCGCTCCACTGGAGCACTGGAGGCAGGCACTGCCAAGACTCTCATGGCCACTCGTAACAGTGAAGGAAGAGTCTTCATGTTCAATGCCCAGAACAAAAGGGGGGGGAGAGTTTTTTTGGGTTGGTGCACTACTTGTAAGTGTATCTTGTGTTTTTATGTTGATTTAATTAAAAAAAAAAAAATATATATATATATATATATATATTTCTTGTGCGGCCCGATACCAATCGATCCACGAACCAGTAGCGGGCCGCGGCCCGGTGGTTGGGGACCACTGAGGTAAACAACCAACAGTATGTCAGAAAGCTAGCTAAAACGGTACACTTATTCATAATATAGTATACATTTTAACTGACCTTTATTTTACTATTTTTGTCTTTTTTTAGGTGGCTAAAATACGCGGTGCTGCTGACCGCCGTCTAACGTTACGTGTGATATATTGACTAACATAACCCTGCTTAAAAAAAATCACTGAACAAAAAGTATGAATAAGGTAGTGAACTGCAACAGATTCCCGTGTTTGCAATAACGTTATAACGTTAGCAGTGAGTTTACAGCCTCACTGATTTAACTACACAGCAAATAAAAGTCACGTTACTTAGCCAATAAACGTTATCTTACATTCAAAACTTACCGTTCTTTGTGCAACTTCAAATGACGGACGAAGTTGGAAGTTGTTGCCTCTCCATCAGTAATTTTCGAACCGCATGTGTTGCATACTGCAAACCGTTTTGTGTTGACCACCTCGTAATTTTTATACCCAAACAAAATTATTTTAGGTATCATTTTTTGTTCACTGGCGTGTGGTTTGGACATGTCTTCTTCGTTGGTTGTCCTGCAATTTGATTGGATGAATGCTGTGTGATGAAAACAAAGTAGATCTAATTTGATTGGCTGTTGTACTGAGACCACACCAGCTGACACACGTAACGCTGATAGACAAGTACACAATGAAAAATACGGAGCGCTCCCGAATAACTTTTTCATCTTTGGGTTTTGGGGAAAGTAGCAAGTCATGTCAAGTCATGTCAATTCAAAAGGCTCAAGTCCAAGTGAAGTCACAAGTCATTGATGTTAAAGTCTAAGTCGAGTTGCAAGTCTTTTTACATTTTGTCAAGTCGAGTCTAAAGTCATCAAATTCATGACTCGAGTCTGACTCGAGTCCAAGTCATGTGACTCGAGTCCACACCTCTGCCTATTGTAGTGAATCACACCTAAGCCATCATAAATTAATCAAATCTTTAATGGACACGTGAAAGTAAACAATGTGATAAAGAACATTTTACAACAATCAATCTAGGGATCTAGATATCTGGTCAGGACACTCCTCACTCTTTTGCCTTCACCTTCATTGTCCATTCGTTTTTGGTGACTTTATATACTCAGCACCTAGACATTGAGTGCGCGACATACATGGCGAACAATAACTGATACAGCCTACTTTGCCAGTCCAAAAGCTATCGCTGTTTTCCGTAGTCTTCCCTTGACGGCCAGGTAATACAAAGCACAAGCTACCTTTTTGATCACATCCACGGGAGCCTGATTCCTCGTTGTCTCTCCTTCGATAAATGGACAAAGTTTTTCGGTAAGTAGAATCACAGCTGACCTGGACATTCGAAAGTTCTCTTGCCGTCTGAGAAGTGTTGTATCCGAAATATCTGCAATCGCTTTCTCTAAAGGTATTCATGTGTGATTTCCACAAGCGTCTGTACATGTAGAGGAATGAGAAACACGAGCATGTCTGGATGACTCGCCTCCATATTTCCAGGGGTTAGCTCCGAGTTACGAAACCGCTTTATTATGAAGCTGGCTGTGGTGCGTTCTTTTTGACGTCACTTCCTGTGTGGGGCGCTGTCTTTCTGGCATCACTTCCTCTCCGAACTCAGTTTGTAAACGATCGATGAGTCCATACAAAGCTAAGAGCTGAAGATTCAAGAAATATATGTAGCATTCAATAATGCATATTTAATATATCCAATCATTTACAACAATACAAAAAATATATAAATTAAACAAGATAAGCTTTATAAAAATATGTCCTGGCATTTCATTTCGTTTCTTGCTATAAAACATGTTCAGTTCTATAATCTATTGTCAAAGATATTGAATCGGATCTGAAGTCAAATTAGACTTTAGTATAAGTTTTACGATGTTTGGTCATATCAACATCATCATCACTAAAGTTGGGCAAAATGTCTTTTATTTGTTCAATCATCAACCAGATGCACGTTTTCACAAAAGATGACAAGTGGCGAGACAAAGACAGTGAAACTAATGCGTTAACTGGATGCTGGTGGGAGCATGTTGACTTTTGTTTGGTCTCAATATTAGTAAGAATACATTTTTTCTTCACAAAAATATGATTTCCTCACGTAATATACAGGCAAATGTGTCTATAGTGACCACTAGGGTTGTCCCGATACCAATATTTTGGTACAGGTACTAAAATGTATTTCGATACTTTTCTAAATAAAGGGGACTACAAAAAATGGCATTATTGGCTTTATTTTAACAAAAAATCTTACAGTACATTAAACATATGTTTCTTATTGCAATTGAAGAAACATTTTGGCCTTAAATAAAATAGTGAACATACTAGACAACTTGTCCTTTAGTAGTAAGTAAACAAACAAAGACTCTAATTAGTCTGCTGACGTATGCAGTAACATATTGTGTCATTTATCATTCTATTATTTTGTCAACATTATGAGGGACAAACAGTAGAAAATTATTATTAATCTACTTGTTCATTTACTGTTAATATTTGCTTATTTTCGGTTTTAACATGTTCTATCTACACTTCTGTTAAAATGTAATAATCACTTATTCTTCTGTTGTTTGATACTTTACATTAGTTTTGGAGATACCACAAATTTAGGTAACAAGACGTTACAGGATCATACATTGGTCATATGCAAAGTCCTCATGTGTCTAGGCACATATTTCCTGACTTTATAAACATAATATAATTTTAAAAAGGAAAAAAGATTTTGTGACGGTAAAAAAAAATATCGATATATTCATAGTAGTATCGACTACATACACTATCGTACTTGGTATTATTACAGTGGATGTCAGGTGTAGATCCACCCATGGCATTTGTTTACATTCAGGAGCTTTTTGATTGATTGATTGATTGATACTTTTATTAGTAGATTGCACAGTATAGTACATATTCCGTACAATTGACCACTAAATGGTAACACCCGAATAAGTTTTCAACTTGTTTAAGTCGGGGTCCAAGTAAATCAATTCACAGTGTGTAGTGAATCATGTTTAGCTATTCCTCGTCCTGCAGGGATAATACTTGCAAGAAACGTACTTTATTTGTCGCCATGGAGGCGAGGATTAGTGATTTAGAAGTAGCTAAAACACTGCCGACTACAGATGGATTTTAGCTTCTAGCTAGCTAGCCATGTCTTAAAGCACCTCTTCCTGAGGGCGTTTCAGTGTTGTAGTTTCACATTTATCTTTAGTTTTTAAGCCAAAATACGTCCATTCTCCCTTTTCTGTCTACACACTGTGTCTGCTCGTAAGTACTCCGTGATTGTGCGCTGCCGAACATGCTCCTCTGCTTGTAAAACCCGCAGTGTCATGACGTGATGACGCGCCATCCTGCCCGTTAAAAAAATACAATAAAAAAAAAAAAATGGGGAACCGGTACTTTTCAAATAGAGTATAGTACCGTTTTTGATTCATTAGTACCGCGATACTATACCAGTACCAGTATACCGTACAACCCTAGCGACCACAAAAGTGGCCACTATGTGCAGGTTGGGAGCCATTTTAGGCCAGGCTTTGTGGTGGATGGAGCCATGTCAGCTATCGAAATATAAATCATTCATTTTCCATCCCAGCGGGGAAGGTTGGGGCAAATAGACAATCAAATCAGTGGGTGAAGCAGAGAAACCACATTATTGAAAGCATTGTGATTGTGTAGCTGAGGAGTTGGTGTAAGAAGATACAATAATACTGATGTATCTTCTGTGTGTGCGTGTGCGTGCGTGTGTGTGTGTGTGTGTGTGTGTGTGTGTGTGTGTGTGTGTGTGTGTGTGTGTGTATCCTCTGGCTCCCCTTTTACTTGATTTGGGGATACCGCATTAACGAGGAGAAGCTCTCCGCCTCGATCATTGGCTCCCTGCAGATGAACACTCACAGCTCCTCTGCCATATGTCTCAGCTGAGACAAAAGTGCCTCATTGGGGCTTTTCTCTCTTTCTTTCTCTCTCTGTCTCTCACTGTTTTCCCTCCTCACACGTCTTGCCCCTGGTCGCTGAGCTAACCCAATTAACAGGGAGCCAATGGCTCCCCCAGGTCAGATAAAGGCACTGCCTCCCAACACACACACGCACACACATTTATGCAGACATATACACACACAAAGTGCTCTCTGCTGCCCCTGCTGACCTTCTCTGAACCCGAAGATGATAACAGCTGCTCACCATCCACTGACATCAATATGAACAATGACAACAACGCTCTTAGTAGCAGTTAGCAACTACATTTAGGGGTGCATATCCTGAGACATGTCTTGCAGAAATCAAAACAAAAACCCTTCTGATCCTTCTGACTTAAGGGCTTTTATGCATCCTCTTCAAGGGATAGTCGATATATATATTGCAACCCCATTTATTATTTGGCATATAAATAATAATAGAACCATTTTAAAAGAGGCTACGAAGGCTCCTAATTTGGCTAGTGACACAACCCCAAACCAGTGAAGTTGGCACGTTGTGTAAATGATAAATAAAAACAGAACACAATGATTTGCAAATCCTTTTCAACTTATATTCAATTGAATAGACTGCAAAGACAAGATATTTAATGTTCACACTGAGAATCTATTTTTTTATTTTGCAAATAATCATTAGCTTAGGATTTAATGGCAGCAACACATTGCAAAAAAGTTGTTACCACTGTGTTACATGGCCTTTCCTTTTAACAACACTCAGTAAACGTTTGGGAACTGAGGAGACCAATTTTTGAAGCTTTTTAGGTGGAATTCATTCCCATTCTTGCTTTATGTACAGCTTAAGTTGTTCAACAGTCTGGGGTCTCCGTTGTGGTATTTTAGTCTTCATATTGCGCCACACATTTTCAATGGGAGACAGGTCTGGACTACAGGCAGGCCAGCCTAGTACCGCACTCTTTTACTATGAAGCCACCAGTGTTGGGACTAACGCGTTACAAAGTAACGCGTTACTGTAACGCCGTTAGTTTCGGCGGTAACTAGTAATCTAACGCGTTATTTTTTTATATTCAATAACTCAGTTACCGTTACTACATGATGCGTTACTGCGTTATTTTACGTTATTTTTTATGTAGTATCGGCTAGAAACTGAGGATCTGAGTGTGTTTTATTCCAGCGAAGCAGAGACGTGCTTCTGATTCTTCCTCTGCGCTCTCTGTGTGTGCGTGTGACTGTGTGTCTGAGTGTGGGAAGGGGAGGGGAGAGGAGGGGGGTGCGCAATACAACCGTTGGCCAACAAAAAAGTAACCACACAACACTATACGCCAGAGGTGGGACCAAGTCATTGCTTTGCAAGTCACAAGTAAGTCTCAAGTCTTTACCCTCAAGTCTCGAGTCAAGTCCCGAGTCAAGACAGGGCAAGTCCGAGTCAAGTCCAAAGTCAAGACTGGAAAGTCTCAAGTCAAGTCCCAAGTCCTGCATTTTGCGTTTCGAGTCCTTTCAAGTCATTTAACCACAGACTAATATATTTACACAGATTGTGTATGCTTTTAAAACGCTGTATTTATTTATTAAAACAAGTGCATTTTAAATTGCAGGGAAAAAGATAGTGCTGACATTGCACTTCAAAATAGCACTATTAACGAGTCATTTTAAACATGTAACTCATTCCTTTACAGAATAAACACATTTGAAAAAAAAAAACAAGTGCAACTGTACTTATTTGCACAAAAGTGTTAACATTGTATTTCCATGGCATATTGCATTGTAACTAGTTCCACAGCAGTTTCTATCCTGTTCTTACCTTATCTCATTGATCTCATCTCATACTGTATGTGTGTTTATGTGTGCGTACACATGAAAAACATAACAAATATATGAACATAACAATGAACAGAGTTGTACTTTTTAGATGTCAGGACCCTATGCACTATGTACACATATTCTTAATATAGTATACATTTTAACTGACCTTTATTTGACTATGTTTGTCTTTTTGTAGGTGGCTAAAATACGCGGTGCTGCTGACTGCCGTCTAACGTTACATTACTGTGTGTGATACATTGACTAACGTAACGTTATGTATAGGTACCTCATGAAACCCTGCTTAAAAAAAATCACTTGACAAAAAGTATGAATAAGGTAGCAAACTGCAGTGGACGCAACAGATTGCCGTGTTTGCAATGACGTTATAGCCATAGACATCTTATAAGTAGACGCAGCATTGGTTGCTGTGACGTGAGCAATTTGGCCGCCATCTTGAAGTGCTGATGAGGAGCCGGCGAGCAGCCGAAACTGACAGATGACAGGTAGAAAACAAAGATGGTGGTGTTCACCGTTTTCCTGCTCAAATGAGCGGACTGTTGAAAATAGGAATCGGGGGATTACTTTTCACAAGTGATATTTAACATTAACGTACTATTGGTTGTATTTTATGAAAATAATATTACCACAGAGTTGAGAAGGATCAAAGATCTTCAATATTTGTATGTGAAAATCACAAAGAAATCTTCTGGGGGAGGATGACACCCCTACAGGGGTTTGGTTTACAAACTTTCAGCCCCACCTAAAACAAAATTCACCAGCCGCCACTGATAATGATGCATTCTCATTTTAGGCAAAGTATAAGACAATACTTTCTTAACAGTATAATTGTAACCAGGAATCAGTCTTCAAGTAACAATATTCAAATACTAACATTGTTGGGTTGAACAGAATTTGGTTTTATTCTGAATCCAGTGAAACAGATTGGTGGTTTTAGCTGATATGAAGACTTTCAGGTGTTTATATATGTTTAAGTATTTGGCAGACGCTTTTATCCAAAGCGACTTACATAAAATAATACATATAAAACAATCACTGCAAACATCATTTAAGGGAAGAATGTACCGTATTTTCCGCACTATTAGCCGCACCTAAAAACCACAAATTTACTCAAAAGCTGACAGTGCGGCTTATAACCCGGTGCGCTTTATATATGGATTAATATTAAGATTCATTTTCATAAAGTTTAGGTCTCGCAACTACGGTAAACAGCCGCCATCTTTTTTCCCCGTAGAAGAGGAAGTGCTTCTTCTTCTACGGTAAGCAACCGCCAAGGTAAGCACCCGCCCCCATAGAAGAAGAAGCGCGCGGGTATTACGTTTCATTTCCTTTGTGTGTTTACATCTGTAAAGACCACAAAATGGCTCCTACTAAGCGACACACTGTGGTTCTAGCTTGCCATGCTAATGGCCAGAAACTTCCACCCATGGTGATATTCAAAAGGAAGACCTTGCCAAAAGAGAACTTTCCAGCCGGCGTCATCATAAAAGCTATCTCGAAGGGATGGATGGATGAAGAAAAGATGAGCGAGTGGTTAAGGGAAGTTTACGCGAAGAGGCCGGGTGGCTTTTTTCACGCAGCTCCGTCCATGTTGATATACGACTCCATGCGCGCCCACATCACAGATGGTGTCAAAAAACAAGTGAAGCACACAAATACAACACTCGCCGTCATTCCGGGTGGATTAACCAAAGAACTCCAACCGCTCGATATTGGTGTCAACAAGGCATTTAAAGCATGACTGCGAACGGCGTGGGAACAATGGATGACCGAAGGCGAACACACATTCACTAAGACAGGGAGACAGCGCCGGACGACATACGCCAACATCTGCCAGTGGATCGTAAATGCCTGGGCGGATATTTCGGTCTCAACTGTGGTCCGAGCTTTCCGGAAGGCAGGATTCACGGAACTGCTGGAAAAACAACAGCAACATTGACTCTGATGACTTCGACGAGACGGAGCCGGCCATTTTGGATCCCGTATTCGCCCAACTTTTTAATTCGGACACCGTAGGAGAAGAATTCGAGGGATTTATGAATGAAGAATAACTTCAGAAAGTGAGTGTTATGTTTATTTTGTGTGTTGTGACCAGTGTTGGGACTAACCCGTTACAAAGTAACGCGTTACTGTAACGCCGTTAGTTTCGGCGGTAACTAGTAATCTAACGCGTTATTTTTTTTTATTCAGTAATTTAGTTACCGTTACTACATGATGCGTTACTGCGTTATTTTACGTTACTTTTGATGTAGTATCGGCTAGAAACAGAAGCGCTGCGGTGTCGTTCTTCTGAATCTTCCTCTGTCACAAGCCGGAGAGAAGAAAAGAGGCGCGGTCTATGTGTGTGTGTGTGGGGGGAGGTGATCCGCGGTTTGATATATGAAACAAACAAAAAAAAGTTGTTGGCACGTTCAGTCCACACACAGCGTGGTCATGGCGAGCGGAGTAACGGAGGAGCTTGAACGCCCCCGCCATTAAATCGGTGTGTTTATAAGTGCAGACTCGGTTGTGCAAAACGAGGGTTTTAAACACATGCTGAACGTGCTTGAACCACGTTACGAAATCCCGTCGCGCACCCACTTCAGCAATAAGATTGTGCCAGATCTTTATGAGCAGGAGAAGAAAAAAGTTGTGGATGAACTATCCCGAGCATCATCTGTTGCGCTCATGACAGACGGGTGGACGTCCAGCGGAACTATAAGCGCTCACTTCATCACAGCAGACTGGGAGATGAGAAGACACGCCCCCTGCGCAGGTACTGACACAAGCAGTGGAGGAATGGAAGATAAAGATATCCCAGTCACACGTGATAATGCCAAAAATCTAATAATTACAGAGAATGAGGCAGGACTGGGACCACAGATAGGTGCTTTGCACATGTAGTGAATTTGGCATCACAGAAGGGAATCTCAGTCAATAGGATGGAGCGCCTCTTTGGGAGGATCAGGAAGGTTTCTTACTTCCACCCAAGCACAACAGCTGCTCATGTGCTTAAGACAAAGCAAGAAATGCTAAAGCTGCCTGCTCATACATGATGTCCCAACGAGGTGGAACTCCACTTATGATATGTTGGAGCAGCAGGCAGCTATATACTCTGCATTGACCCACAACACCCTGAAGACAAATGTCACCCTGATGATGATGATGTGAGAGTGGCAGGTGAGGTCCTCCAGGTGCTTAAAAGTGTTCCATCTCTACTGAGCACTGAAACTTCACCATCTGTGTCAATGATCCTGCCACTGAAAACAAGGATTCTACAATCCATGGCTCCAAGTGTGGAAGACAGCAGCATCACTCCAGATGTCAGGCTTTATTTCACTACCTATGTTTCAAGGAAGATGATGTTTCTTCTTATGTTGCACTTAAACTTGTTTTTTATTAATGGTCATTGGTCCAAGTTTAAAGAAAGGAGGAATGCCTTTTTATGTTGCACTGTTTTTCATTCATTATGTTAAAAGGAAAATAAAAATGTATGTCAAGTTGATCAACAGATTGTATTATTCTCCAGTGCAATAACAGTACTGAAATGAAGGCAAAAAGGGCATTAATGGGAGCTTTAAAAAAAAAAGAAGTAACTAAATAGTTACTTTTCACAGTAACGCATTACTTTTTGGTGTAAGTAACTGAGTTAGTAACTGAGTTACTTTTGAAATAAAGTAACTAGTAACTGTAACTAGTTACTGGTTTTCAGTAACTAACCCAACACTGGTTGTGACATTAACGTTCGAGCAACATTAAGTTATTGCTATTGCTCTGCACTATTTTGAATTTTACTATGTTTGTGATTGCACATTTGCACATTACCGTACATTTTGGGAGTAAACAGAGTTGTTAGAACGCTGGTTTTTAATATGTTATTAAAGTTTAACTGACCTATCTGACTGTTTTTTTGACATTCCCTGTAGCGCAGTTAGATGCGGCTTATAACACGGGGCGGCTTATAGGTGGACAAAGTTTTGAAATATGCCGTTCATTGAAGGCGCGGCTTATAACACGGGGCGGCTTATGGTGCGGAAAATACGGTAATAGAAAATATCAATACAAAGTGTCAAGACAGAATAAACTCTCTGCTGCTGAAGCAACAGAGATACAGTCTATAGGTCCCTAAGATATATAGATATCTAATGTATTCATACATTGTTTATGTAGGATACACACATATGTATATATAACCTAATCATATTGTTTCTTCAATTTAAAAATAGATTACTGTTTTTTTCCCCCTTCTCTGGGATTATATTCCCAGTTTTGATCTCGGACGTCTGGTCATTTATAGTGTATAAGAATATTATATTACTGTTAAGCAAACTATGAATAATAAAACACGCCAAAACATGTGTCTGTTATCATGGCTACACGTATGACAAAAAAGGGGGTGAAAATCAGTCGTATTCAGTGAGGTAAAATTAATTAAATGCGCTGACAGTTCATTGCTCCTGCCAAATTAATTGCACTGAGTGGAGCGGATCACCACTCCAAGATGGCGGCCACGCGCCTCGTCTGCGCCAGTAGGCAGTAGCGCTCGATGCTGCGTCTACTTATAAGATGTCTATGGTTATAACGTTAGCAGTGAGTTTGCAGCCTCACTGATTTAACTACACAGCCAATAAAAGTCACGTTACTTAGCCAATAAACGTTATCTTACATTCAGAACTTACCCTTCTTTGTGCAACTTCAAATGTCGAACGAAGTTGGAAGTTGTTGCGTCTCCGTCTGTAATATTCGAACTGCGTGATTTGCATACCGCAATTCGTTTTTTGTTGACCAAGTCGTAGTTTTTATACCCGAACGAAACCAACTTTAACATAATTGTTTATCACTGGCATGTTGTTGGACAACTCTAGTTCATTGGTTGTCCTGCAATTTGATTGGATGAATGCTGTGTGATGAAAACAACGTATATCTAATTTGATTGGCTGTTGTACTGACAGCACACCAGCTGACAGGAATAACACGCTGATAGACAGACGAAGAAAATGAAAAATACAAAGCGCTCCCTAATAACTTTTTCATCTTTGGATTTTGGGGAAAGTGGCAAGTCATGTCAAGTCATGTCAAGTCAAAAGGCTCAAGTCCAAGTGAAGTCACAAGTCATTGATGTTAAAGTCTAAGTCGAGTTGCAAGTCTCTTCACATTTTGTCAAGTCGAGTCTAAAGTCATCAAATTCATGACTCGAGTCTGACTCGAGTCCAAGTCATGTGACTCGAGTCCACACCTCTGCTATACGCCTATACGGTATAGTGTTCTGTGGTTACTTTTTGGTTGGCCAAGCGGACGTGACGACAGGCTGTCCCCACTCAGATCCGCACAGACCTGGAAGGGGCGTGCCTTAAGTCCGGCTGGAAATCGGCAGAAATTTGGAGAATGGTTGTCCCAGGGAGAGGCAGTGAAATTCGGGAGGGTTGGCAAGTATGAGATATTCTCACTTCTTTTCTTTTGTCGAGCACAAAGAAAAGAACATTTTAGTTAAATGTAAGTTGTGTCTTGGATCAAAGATCCCGTCTACTGCCCAAAACAACAATTCAAATCTGCCTGGTTAGGCTCTGTGTATGTCACGTGTGCCTTCCTTAGGTGAAGCCAGCTTTACAGCTATGTTGTTGATTGATTGATTGATTGATTGAAACTTTTATTAGTAGATTGCACAGTACAGTACATATTCCGTACAATTGACCACTAAATGGTAACACCCAAATAAGTTTTTTAACTTGTTTAAGTCGGGGTCCAGATACATATATACACTATCAAATATATACTAACATCATAATGCAGTTATCACACAAGATAATCATCAGGGTATATACATTGAATTATTTACATTATTTACAATCCGGGGTGTGGGATATGGAGGGGGGGGGGGGGGGGGGGGGGTTAGGTTTGGTTGGTATCAACACTTCAGTCATCAACAATTGCATCATCAGAGAAATGGACATTGAAACAGTGTAGGACTGACTTGGTAGGATATGTACAGCAAGTAGTAGACACAGAGAGAGAGATCAGAAAGTATAAGAAAAAGTGTCTACATTTGATTATTTACAATCCAAAGAGGTACCGTATTTTCCGCACTATAAGGCGCACCGGATTATTAGCCGCACCTTCAATGAATGGCATATTTCATAACTTTGTCCACCAATAAGCCGCCCCGGACTATAAGCCGCGCCTACGCTGCGCTAAAGGGAATGTCAAAAAAACAGTCAGATAGGTCAGTCAAACTTTAATAATATATTGAAAACCAGCGTTCTAACAATTCTGTTCACTCCCAAAATGTACGCAAATGTGCAATCACAAACATAGTAAAATTCAAAATAGTGCAGAGCAATAGCAACATAATGTTGCTCGAACGTTAATGTCACAACACACAAAATAAACATAGCGCTCACTTTCTGAAGTTATTCTTCATTCGTAAATCCTTCGTCTTCGGTGTCCGAAGTGAAAAGTTGGGCAAATGTGAGATCCAAAATGGCCGGTTCCGTCTCGTCGAAGTCATCGGAGTCAGTGTCACTGTTATCCAGCAGTTCTGTGAATCCTGCCTTCCGGAAAGCTCGGACCACAGTTGTGACCGAAATATCTGCCCAGGCATTTACGATCCACTGGCAGATGTTGGCGTCGTCTGGCGCTGCCTCCGTCTTAGTGAATGTGTGTTCGCCTTCTGTCATCCACTGTTCCCACGCAGTTAGCAGTCTAGCTTCGAATGCCCTGTTGACACCAATATCTAGCGGCTGGAGGTCTTTTGTCAATCCACCCGGAATGACGGCGCGTATTGAATTAAGCGCGTAAGCGTGTCTCTTAATGTGATGTTATGAGCTAGCAAATATAACAACTACACTACCCAGCCTGCAACGATAGTTACGAGCATGCGCGGTAGCCCTGAGAAGCGTTGTATGCTGGCAGTTAGAATGTGGTTATGAGCACGCTGTGAGTAAACGTTGAGAACTCAGTTAACACGCCTCGTCTGCATTATTTATAATTAGACAGACAACACACTTAATAGGAGCCATTTTGGGGTCTTTACATAAACACACAAATGGAAATGAAACGTCACATATCCCAGCATGCACCGCGCGCTTCTTCCTCATCCACTGTTCACACGCAATTAGCAGTCTAGCTTCGAATGCCCTGTTGACACCAATATCCAGCGGCTGGAGGTCTTTTGTCAATCCACCCAGAATGACGGCGAGTATTGAATTAAGCGCGTAAGCGTGTCTCTTAATGTGATGTTATGAGCTAGCAAATATAACAACTACACTACCCAGCATGCAACGATAGTTACGAGCATGCGCGGTAGCCCTGAGAAGCGTTGTTGTATGCTGGGAGTTAGAATGTGGTTATGAGCACGCTGTGAGTAAACGTTGAGAACTCAGTTAACACGCCTCGTCTGCATTATTTATAATTAGACAGACAACACACTTAATAGGAGCCATTTTGGGGTCTTTACATAAACACACAAATGGAAATGAAACGTCACATATCCCAGCATGCACCGCGCGCTTCTTCCTCATCCACTGTTCACACGCAATTAGCAGTCTAGCTTCGAATGCCCTGTTGACACCAATATCCAGCGGCTGGAGGTCTTTTGTCAATCCACCCAGAATGACGGCGAGTATTGAATTAAGCGCGTAAGCGTGTCTCTTAATGTGATGTTATGAGCTAGCAAATATAACAACTACACTACCCAGCATGCAACGATAGTTACGAGCATGCGCGGTAGCCCTGAGAAGCGTTGTTGTATGCTGGGAGTTAGAATGTGGTTATGAGCACGCTGTGAGTAAACGTTGAGAACTCAGTTAACACGCCTCGTCTGCATTATTTATAATTAGACAGACAACACACTTAATAGGAGCCATTTTGGGGTCTTTACATAAACACACAAATGGAAATGAAATGTCACATATCCCAGCATGCACCGCGCGCTTCTTCTTCTTCCGGGGGCGGGTGGTTGCTTACAGTACAAGAAGAAGCGCTTCCTGTTCTATGGGGGCGGGTGCTTACCTTGGCGGTTGCTTGCGTAGAAGAAGAAGCGCTTCCTGTTCTACCGGGAAAAAAGATGGCGGCTGTTTACCGAAGTTGCGAGAACGAAACTTTATGAAAATGAATCTTAATATTTATCCATATATAAAGCGCACCGGGTTAAAAGCCGCACTGTCAGCTTTTGAGTAAATTTGTGGTTTTTAGGTGCGGCTAATGGTGCGGAAAATACGGTATTATGTGGAAGGGAGGGTGTTAGTTTAGGGTTGTAGTTGCCTGGAGCTGTTCTTTTAGTGCGGTTTTGAAGGAGGATAGAGATGCCCTTTCTTTTACACCTGTTGGGAGTGCATTCCATATTGAAGTGGCATAGAAAGAGAATGAGTTAAGACCTTTATTAGTTCGGAATCTGGGTTTAACGTGGTTAGTGTTAGTGTTATTATGCTGTTTGTTACTTATGTATGTTATGTTGCAGCTATTTAAAATAGTTTTGTCAATTTGTTCTGGCCTGAAATAAATTGGCCCTTTGAAACATATCTTTGTCTTTGTGTGTTGTATGTAGACCACATTGCTTAGCAGAGTTCAGTGATACAAATGTATGTCAAGTTGATCAACAGATTGTATTATTCTCCAGTGCAATAACAGTACTAAAATGAAGGCTAAAAGGGCATTAATGGGAGCTTTAAAAAAAAAAAGTAGAAGAAGTAACTAAATAGTTACTTTTCACAGTAACGCATTACTTTTTGGTGTAAGTAACTGAGTTAGTAACTGAGTTACTTTTGAAATAAAGTAACTAGTAACTGTAACTAGTTACTGTTTTTCAGTAACTAACCCAACACTGGAAGCCACGCTGTTGTAACACGTTGCTTAAATGGCAACATATGTTGCTCCAAAACCTTTATGTACCGGTACCTTTCAGCATTAATGGTGAATTCACATATGTGTAAGTTACCCATGCCTTGGGCACTAATACACCCCCATACCATCACAGATGCTGGCTTTTGATCTTTGCATCTATAACAATCCGGATGGTTCTTTTCCTCTTTGGTCCGGAGGACACGACGTCCACAGTTTCCAAAAACAATTTGAAATGTGGACTCGTCAGACCACAGAACAGTTTTACACTTTGCATCAGTCCATCTTAGTGAGCTCGGGCCCAGTGAAGCTGGCAGCGTTTCTGGGTGTTGTTGATAAATGGCTTTCGCTTTGCATAGTACAGTTTTAACTTGCACTTATAGATGTAGCAACAAACTGTAGTTACTGACAGTGGTTTTCTGAAGTGTTCCTGAGCCCATGTGGTGATATCCTTTACTCATTGATGTTGCTTTTTGATGCAGTAATGCCTGAGGGATCAAAGGTCAAGGAATATCATCGCTTGTGTGCAGTGATTTCTCCAGATTCTCTAAACCTTTTGATGATATTAAGGACGGTAGATGGTGAAATCCCTATCACGCATTTGTTCACAAAGTGGTGACCCTCGCCCCATCCTTGTTTATGAATGACTGAGCATTTCATGGAAGCTGCTTTTATACCCAATCATGGCACAATAAGTGTTTGATGAGCATTCCTCAACTTTCTCAGTCTTTTTTGCCACTAGTGCCAGCTTTTTGAAACATGTTTCAGGCATCAAATTCCTAATGAGCTAATATTTGCAAAACATAACCTTTTCTAGTTTGAACGTTAAGTATCTTGTCTTTGCCGTCTATTCAATTGAATATAGGTTGAAAAGGATTTGTAAATAATTGTATTTTGGGTTTTTTTACGATTTACACAACAATTTACACATTGTGCCAACTTCACTGGTTTTGGGGTTTGAACAAAACCCAAAATGGATATCAATACTTTTTGATACTTTTCAAAATAAAGGGAACAACAAAAATGTCAATATTGTCTTTATTTTAACAGAATATCTTACAATACATTTAACATATGTTTCCTATTACACTCAAATAACAATTTTAGATGTTTAGAAATGAAAAGGCATTAGACACATTGGGCTTTTCTTGTAGCACTCAAAGAACAATTTACAATTTTTCATATTACATATAGTCTGCCATAAACAAGGATTAGGTTAGAATATAATAAAAAGCTTTATTGATATTATATTAAATTATTCATGATTTATGGTTGCCACTCCTGACACACCCTCCGCGATCGACCGGTAGCTTGCGATCAAATTAATGGGCAACACTGCTTTACAGTATATTAGTTTTGGGTGATACGACAAATTTGGGGATTGAGCCAATACTAAGTAGTTACATGGGCAGTATTGGTCATACCAATACTTATAATTGAAATTGTTAAAATTGATGAATGATTCCATTTTTGATCACAATTATAATCAGACAAAAACACAGGATGGCGATGAACAATATCAATTAAATATTCAAATTGTATTATATAATATTTCCTAATAATGATGTGTTTTGGTGTCTGCTGGCGTTTCTTTTTATACAATGTTGTTCATTTTTTCTTAGGAAATATAATATTCCAATACATCTCCTATATGAAAAAATGTCCTGCAATATGCATGTTCTTGAGTTTGGATTATGCCAGATGCGTGAATGCGCTGCAGTGTGTTAAACATAATTTATGTTGTCTATAGATTGAGATTTTGTATTGCTGAAAAGGCAGAACAAATTATTGATGTGTGCTACTTGTTTAACAACATTGCACACAGGTTCGAGAGCAAAATAACATGAATGTGGAGGGAAATGAGTATTTCCATGGGCATTTAATGTCGGTAGTACCGTATTTTCCTCACTATAAGGCGCACCGGATTATTAGCCGCACCTTCAATGAATGGCATATTTCATAACTTTGTCCACCAATAAGCCGCCCCGGACTATAAGCCGCGCCTACGCTGCGCAAAAGGGAATGTCAAAAAAACAGTCAGATAGGTCAGTCAAACTTTAATAATATATTAAAAACCAGCGTTCTAACAACTCTGTTCACTCCCAAAATGTACGCAAATGTGCAATCACAAACATAGTAAAATTCAAAATAGTGCAGAGCAATAGCAACATAATGTTGCTCGAACGTTAATGTCACAACACACAAAATAAACATAGCGCTCACTTTCTGAAGTTATTCTTCATTCGTAAATCCTTCGTCTTCGGTGTCCGAATTGAAAAGTTGGGCAAATTTACGATCCACTGGCAGATGTTGGCGTCGTCTGGCGCTGCCTCCTCGTCTTAGTGAATGTGTGTTCGCCTTCTGTCATCCATTGTTCCCACGCAGTTAGCAGTCTAGCTTCGAATGCCCTGTTGACACCAATATCTAGCGGCTGGAGGTCTTTTGTCAATCCACCCGGAATGACGGCGAGTATTGAATTAAGCGCGTAAGCGTGTCTCTCAATGTGCTGTTATGAGCTAGCAAATATAACAACTACACTACCCAGCATGCAACGATAGTTACGAGCATGCGCGGTAGCCCTGAGAAGCGTTGTATGCTGGGAGTTAGAATGTGGTTATGAGCACGCTGTGAGTAAACGTTGAGAACTCAGTTAACACGCCTCGTCTGCATTATTTATAATTAGACAGACAACACACTTAATAGGAGCCATTTTGGGGTCTTTACATAAACACACAAATGGAAATGAAACGTCACATATCCCAGCATGCACCGCGCGCTTCTTCGTCATCCACTGTTCCCACGCAGTTAGCAATCTAGCTTCGAATGCCCTGTTGACACCAATATCTAGCGGCTGGAGGTCTTTTGTCAATCCACCCGGAATGACGGCGAGTATTGAATTAAGCGCGTAAGCGTGTCTCTTAATGTGCTGTTATGAGCTAGCAAATATAACAACTACACTACCCAGCATGCAACGATAGTTACGAGCATGCGCGGTAGCCCTGAGAAGCGTTGTATGCTGGCAGTTAGAATGTGGTTATGAGCACGCTGTGAGTAAACGTTGAGAACTCAGTTAACACGCCTCGTCTGCATTATTTATAATTAGACAGACAACACACTTAATAGGAGCCATTTTGGGGTCTTTACATAAACACACAAATGGAAATGAAACGTCACATATCCCAGCATGCACCGCGCGCTTCTTCTACGGGGAAAAAAGATGGCGGCTGTTTACCGTAGTTGCGAGACCTAAACTTTATGAAAATGAATCTTAATATTTATCCATATATAAAGCGCACCGGGTTATAAGGCGCACTGTCAGCTTTTGAGAAAATTTGTGGTTTTTAGGTGCGCCTTATAGTGCGGAAAATACGGTACACACAAAAACCTCAGGTGTTATAGTACCTGGTTCTTCCGTGCTCAGCCACTAATACATGCCTTTTATTGTGTGTGCATGTGTGTGGTAGAAAAAAAAAAAAGGTATTTTTTTTGTTGACTGTTTCAACTTGCGATGATGCAATTAGAGCGGTAGGTACTTTAAAAAAAAAAAAGTTTTTAAATGTAAAGCACTGTGCTACATGTTATATTCGTGAAAAGTGCTTTACAAATCAAGTTTGATTGATTGATTTGAAAAGGACGTCTGCGCCACTTTTGCACTTGTTATTAATTGTGTTATTAATAGTCGATCACACCCACTAATAGAAGACACAATTTTATAAGTTTTTACAAGCTGTTTAAAAGGTGTTATTTGAAACGTAGTAAATCAGGACCATAGTATTCCGTATTGCAATGACATTTCTAATGTCTAAAATTAAAATAACCCAAATTTAAAGATGAGCATGCGTAGGCCTCGGACAATATTCGATAAGTCAATTAACCGAACGATAAATGAAAATGAAGCCAGGGACTTTTTAGTGTTGATAATTGCCATGTACTTGCGTGTTAATGGGCTTCACGACCATTCACTCTTTTATCAGTTTTTAGCAGCTGTGCGCGTTTGTGCCATCGGGCAATGAAAAGAAAGGCGTGAACCCTCGTCATTCACTAAGTGTCTTTGTCTTTGTGCGGAGAGGCTGGGTCATCAGAATCCAACAAGGCAACAGGCAGAGGTGTGGACTCGAGTCACATGACTTGGACTCGAGTCAGACTCGAGTCATGAATTTGATGACTTTAGACTCGACTTGACAAAATGTAAAAAGACTTGCAACTCGACTTAGACTTTAACATCAATGACTTGTGACTTCACTTGGACTTGAGCCTTTTGAATTGACATGACTTGCTACTTTCCCCAAAACTCAAAGATGAAAAAGTTATTCGGGAGCGCTCCGTATTTTTCATTGTGTACTTGTCTATCAGCGTTGCGTGTGTCAGCTGGTGTGCTCTCAGTACAACAGCCAATCAAATTAGATCTACTTTGTTTTCATCACGTAGCATTCATCCAATCAAATTGCAGGACAACCAAGGAAGAAGACATGTCCAAACCACACGCCAGTGAACAAAAAATGATACCTAAAATAATTTTGTTTGGGTATAACAATTACGAGGTGGTCAACACAAAACGGTTTGCAATATGCAACACATGCGGTTCGAAAATTACTGATGGAGAGGCAACAACTTCCAACTTCGTCCGGCATTTGAAGTTGCACAAAGAACGGTAAGTTTTGAATGTAAGATAACGTTTATTGGCTAAGTAACGTGACTTTTATTTGCTGTGTAGTTAAATCAGTGAGGTTGTAAACTCACTGCTAACGTTATAACGTTATTGCAAACACGGGAATCTGTTGCAGTTCACTACCTTATTCATGCTTTTTGTTCAGTGATTTTTTTTAAGCAGGGTTACGTTAGTCAATATATCACACGTAACGTTAGACGGCGGTCAGCAGCACCGCGTATTTTAGCCACCTAAAAAAAGACAAAAATAGTCAAATAAAGGTCAGTTAAAATGTATACTATATTATGAATATGTGTACCGTTTTAGCTAGCTTTCTGACATACTATTGGTTGTTTACCTCAGTGGTCCCCAACCACCGGGCCGCGGCCCTGTACTGGTCCGTGGATCGATTGGTATCGGGCCGCACAAGAAATATATGTATATATTTAATTCTTTTTTTAATTAAATCAACATAAAAAACACAAGATACACTTACAAGTAGTGCACCAACCCAAAACAACTCTCTCCCCCCTTTTGTTCTGGGCATTGAACATGAAGACTCTTCCTTCACTGTTCCGAGTGGCCATGAGAGTCTTGGCGGTGCCTGCCTCCAGTGCTCCAGTGGAGCGAGTTTTCAGCCATGGTGGCATCATACTACGCCCCCATCGTGCACAAATGACTGATAGACTCTTGGCTAATTTGGTCTTTTGCAAATGCAATGCAGCATAGGGCCCTGACATATAAAAAGTACAACTTTTTTGTTATGTTCACGTATATGTCATGTTTTTTCAATGTTAACACTTTTGTACAAATAAGTACATTTGCACTTTATGTTTCAATGTGTTTGTTCTGTAAAGGAATGAGTTAATGTTTAAAATGACTGGTTAATAGTGCTATTATAAAGTGCAATGTCAGCACAATTTTCTTTCCTGCAATTTAAAATGCACTTGTTTTAATAAATAAATACAGCGTTTGAAAAGCATACACAATCTGTGTTAATATATTAGTCTGTGGTTAAAAGGACTTGAAAGGACTCGAAACTCAAAATGCAGGACTTAGGACTTGACTTGAGACTTTCCAGTCTTGACTTTGGACTTGACTCGGGGCTTGCCTGTCTTGACTCGGGACTTGACTCGGACTTGAGGGCAAAGACTTGAGACTTACTTGTGACTTGCAAAACAATGACTTGGTCCCACCTCTGGCAACAGGTTAGCCCTTGACGAACACAGTAGCGCACATGGAGAACTAAATCATCGCAAAACCAAACGGCCACTTGAAAGTATCTCCAACTGGTGAAAGACGTGCACATGAAGATGCTGAGCCTTTGTCCCGACAGCGCAGTCATTCACTGAGGTGTTTGGCGATCTACTAAAACTGCGTGCACATTTGATAACAAGTGCAAAAGTGGCGCAGACCGCCTTATTCAAATCAATCAATCAAAGTTGAGCATTGAGGCGTTTGGTGAACAAGGTCCGTGCAAACCATACGATGCCCTATAATACTGTTAACGGCGTGGCTCAGATGATAGAGCTGCCGGCCAGAAACTTGAGGGCTGCTGGTTAGAATCCAGCTTCCACCATCTGGGCAAGACACTTCACCCACCTTGCACCCAGTGCAACTCACACAGGTGTAGATATGTCTTAAATGTAGATAATGTGTTTGTCAATGTAAATCGCTTTGAGTCACTGGAGAAAAAGCGCTATATAAATACAATTCACTTCACAAAATACTAAAGTTGAAAAAAAAAACGGTGCAATGGATGCAGAGTGGGTGTGGTTAATAATGTGACAGTATTTATGTAATACAGTAACAGGCACATTCTTAATTACATTTAATATTTACGTATTTTACTCGTTTTAAGCAATCGGTGGCGCATTCATTTCAAAAAGGCATAACAACTTTCACTTTTTTTTTTCCAACTACATCATTGATTATTACTCTCTGGGAGCCAACACACGTGATCAAACATCACTTACTGTACAATGCCTGCTGTCACTAGGAATATTACTGCTAGAATGTTGCTATATTCCTGTTTAGATGAAGAATGACTCATAATTCTCACGAAGAAAAGAAAAAAAGGGGGGTCGGGGGGGAAGCATATTTTTGTGTTTTTTGTCACAATTTCCGGGTCTAAATTAGATGCCAAAGTTGAAAAACTCTTCAGTTTATGTCTTCATCCTTCCACTATCTAGGTGAGAAGCATTATTTACACACAAAAAAATGTTGCGTTAAAAAATAACCCAATTTTAATCCAACTGCTGGTTTAGAAAAGGACAGCTAGACCCCTTATTTGAGTTATTCTAACTCAACATTTTGGGTTAATTTCGACTACAGACCAGTGGCACTCACCTCTCATATAATGAAGACAATGGAGTGGCTCTTTCTCAGCCTCCTCAGACCACAGGTGCAACATGCCCAGGACAGCCTGCAGTTTGGTATCCTTTACCTGCTGCACCGAGCCCACTCACACCTGGATAAGGGAAATGGCACTGTGAGGATCCTGTTCCTGGACTTCTCAAGTGCCTTTAATATTATCCAGCCCCGCCTTCTCCAGGACAATCTGGACAGAATGCGAGTGGACCCCTGCCTGGTTGCCTGGATTTCAAACTACCTAACCGATAGGCTACACTACGTCAGACTGAAGGACATCACGTCTGACACTGTGATCAGCAGCACCGGAGCACCGCAGGGAACGGTGCTTGCCCCTCTTCTCATCACCCTGTACACCGCTGACTTCTGCTACAACTCAGAGCTGTGTCACATCCAGAAGTACGCGGATGACACAGCCATCGTCGGGTGCATCAGGGACGGCAGAGAGGAGGAGTGTCGGAGCCTGGTGAGGGACTTTGCTGTCTGGTGCCACAGGAACCTCTTGCAGCTCAATCCGTCAAAGACCAAGGAGCTGGTCATTGATTTTGGGAGGTTGAGTCCGAGGTCACAACCTATTGTGATCGAGGGAGTCGAGGTACAGACCGTGGACTCCTTCAAGTACCTTGGGGTGTGGGTGGACAATAAGCTGGACTGGACTGTTAATACGGACCACTTGTACAGGAAAGGACAGAGCAGGCTGTACTTCCTGAGGAGGCTGCGCTCCTTCAACGTCTGTAAAAAACTCTTGTGGATGTACTACCAGTCTGTGGTTGCCAGTGTTCTGTTCTACATCGTAGTGTGCTGGGGGTGGGGTGGGGGGGGTGGCGGGTGGCTGGTCAGTACATCTAAGAAGGACAGCTCCAGACTGGAGAAACTGATCAGGCGGGCCGGTTCTACGATCGGAATAAAACTGGACTCACTGGTGACGGTGGCAGAGAAGAGGAGTGTGGAAAAACTAGTGAGCATCCTGGATGATGCCAGTCACCCTCTGCATACCGTTATCAGTAGCCAGAGGAGCCTGTTCAGTGCTAGACTGCTTCGTACCAAGTGCAGGACTAATAGACTAAAAAACTCCTTTGTCCCACATGCCATTAGACTGTACAACTCCTCTCTGGGTGGAGGGGGGTACTAGGATGACAGGAAAAGCAAAACAATAACAGTGCAATACTTTTTCATAACATGGTCACTACTGCCTAGTTTCTCTTGTTATATTCTTATTTTACTGTTATATTTTTATTCTCATTGTTGCTTTATATTTTTATTCTTATTGTAATATTGTTTCTGTTTTGTTTCCATTTATAAGCCCATTATTTACTTTTTACTTTTTAAATTCGATCTCAATTCTGTACACTGCTGCTGGAATTTCAATTTTCCTTAGGGAACTTTCTTGAAGGAATCAATAAAGTACTATCTATCTATCTATCTATCTATCTATCTATCTATCTATCTATCTATCTATCTATCTATCTATCTATCTATCTATCTATCTATCTATCTATCTATCTAATTTTTTCAACCCAACTTTTGCGTTGAATTATTTAACCAAAAAGTTGAGTTTTGATAACTTAATGTTGGGTTATTCCCAACCAAACTACTGGATTGAATCATTTAACCCAAAAGTTGAGTTATACTAACTCAACGTTGGTTGATTCATAACCCAACTATTGGGTTGCGCAATTTAGCGCTCCTTGACCCAATAGTTGGTTAAAAATGATACATTTTACTGCTGGTTTGTCCTACTCCTTCCCAAATACTGATCAAAATAATTTTTATTCCATTAAAATATACTCAAAAGCAAGATTTTTTTTTACAAGAATTGCCGTGTAGGTTATAGTAGTTTTATACAGCATGCTCAAATATTTTCATCCATCCATCTTCTTCCGCTTATCCGAGGTCGGGTCGCGGGGGCAGCAGCCTAAGCAGGGAAGCCCAGACTTCCCTCTCCCCAGCCACTTCGTCCAGCTCCTCCCGGGGGATCCCGAGGCGTTCCCAGGCCAGCCGGGAGACATAGTCTTCCCAACAAATATTTTCATGTATAGGCTATAAGATGTGTGATTGCAAATAATGTTAATGAGATTAATCTTTAATAAAATTCCCTTCAAGAAAAAAGTACCTTTTTAATTTAAAAAAAAAGCCTTTTACCCAAAAATGCGTTACTCATTGAAAAACAACCCAACAATGGTTCATAATTTTGAAAAACGAGAAATTGAGTTAAAATAATACCTTTAAGACCCAAAAAATGGGTTGATCTTCATAAAAATAACTCACAAATGTAACCCAACACTAGCAACTCATAAATTGGGTCATCAAAAATAACCCCGCATTTTTTAGTGTGTATAATCTAGAATAAACGTTTGCGAGCTCCGAGGCGTGAAAGCAGCTCACCAGCCGCTGATGTCTACAGATGCACAAGTTGTTAGTTCTCTCTGATCACTGCGCCACTAAAAATAGTTTGTCTGTGGCAGCACTTAGAAAACAATATCGGTAGTACACGGTACAATTGTCAATATTCAAGCCACAAATAGAAACGGAGTATTGTTAGCGCTTTTTGGATGGTTTATTTAGAGGGATTTACGGGTGGAGTAGAGGACCTCCCATTGGCTCCCGTTATAAGCAAACTTTTATTTACGTTTATTTACGAGATAGAGTCCATCAGAAAAATTATAAATTCATCCGTCGTCTTGTCTTTCACAATGATTGTGAACGATAGGCAAAATTCCAAAAAGTGCTGTTCCCGTTTAAGTTTTTTTTTTGCGCGTGGCCTGTTGATACGTCACCTTGTACTGCTGTGTTTATATTGTTCCTCTGCACTTTTGTAGGTCCTAAATTGATAGTAATGTACAACTCTACTTCTGCCTACATTATGGGTGTCAAACTCTTTTTAGATCGGGGGCCACATGGAGAAAAATCTACTCCCAAGTGGGCCGAACAGGTAAAGGCACGATAACTTAAAAATAAAGACAACTTCAGATTTTTTTCTTTGTTTAACCATAGAACAAGCACATTCTGAAATTGTACAAATCATAATGTTGTTGTTGTTGTTTTTTACACTTACATGTTAAGGTTAATAGTATTATATCTTTATTTGTCATTACTTATACTTTCTGAACAAATTATGTGATAAGGTTCATCAGTCAACTCATTGGTGTTAATTTTCAATCTATCAAGATAAAAAAATAATACCAAAATCAAATTACAGTATGTTATTTATGTAGTTTGCTCATTTTCCTCGACTGGTGCACTAACATCATGTGGTTTATTTTTTTAAACATATGTAGCATTATCTCCAAAGATACAAATAATTGCTATTGTGACATCTAGTGGACACATTTAACACAGCAGTTTCTTTCATTAAAACATTTCGGCTCATTTTTATACTTAGCAAACTCATGCCGCGGGCCGGATAAAACCTGTTTGCGGGCCTGATCAGGCACGTGGGCCTTACGTTTGACATCCTGGCCTACATGTTCAAGAGTGTTTGTTAATAATTAAGCCCTTTTAATTACTGTTGTTGTTGTGTATGTTTAAGGGTCACTAACCCCGTCCTTAACAAATAAATAATCTACTGCATTGCTTTTGGTTGTGATTTTTTTTCAAGTGCAACATTTTCATAACAACATATTTTATTTGTATTATTTGTTTTTATTTACATTCAATTTGGAGATTTAAAAGTTTACATTCCAATTGCAATGTTAAAATGTACGATAAATACAAGTTTATTGCATTTGAAAAGATATACATGCATTTTTATTGTCATGCGATGTTGTGGGAGACACAGGAGGTTGTCGTGATTTTCGGGATGCGGATGAACGAGGGAGCAGCGTAAAGTAAAAGGGGTATTTATCAGAGGTGTGGACTCGAGTCACATGACTTGGACTCGAGTCAGACTCGAGTCATGAATTTGATGACTTTAGACTCGACTTGACAAAATGTAAAAAGACTTGCAACTCGACTTAGACTTTAACATCAATGACTTGTGACTTCACTTGGACTTGAGCCTTTTGACTTGACATGACTTGACATGACTTGCTACTTTCCCCAAAACCCAAAGATGAAAAAGTTATTCGGGAGCGCTCCGTATTTTTCATTGTGTACTTGTCTATCAGCGTTGCGTGTGTCAGCTGGTGTGGTCTCAGTACAACAGCCAATCAAATTAGATCTACTTTGTTTTCATCACACAGCATTCATCCAATCAAATTGCAGGACAACCAACGAAGAAGACATGTCCAAACCACACGCCAGTGAACAAAAAATTATACCTAAAATAATTTTGTTTGGGTATAAAAATTACGAGGTGGTCAACACAAAACGGTTTGCAGTATGCAACACATGCGGTTCCAAAATTACTGATGGAGAGGCAACAACTTCCAACTTCGTCCGGCATTTGAAGTTGCACAAAGAACGGTAAGTTTTGAATGTAAGATAACGTTTATTGGCTAAGTAACGTGACTTTTATTTGCTGTGTAGTTAAATCAGTGAGGCTGTAAACTCACTGCTAACGTTATAACGTTATTGCAAACACGGGAATCCGTTGCAGTTCACTACCTTATTCATACTTTTTGTTCAGTGATTTTTTTTAAGCAGGGTTACGTTAGTCAATATATCACACGTAACGTTAGACGGCGGTCAGCAGCACCGCGTATTTTAGCCACCTAAAAAAAGACAAAAATAGTAAAATAAAGGTCAGTTAAAATGTATACTATATTATGAATATGTGTACCGTTTTAGCTAGCTTTTTGACATACTATTGGTTGTTTACCTCAGTGGTCCCCAACCACCGGGCCGCGGCCCGGTACTGGTCCGTGGATCGATTGGTATCGGGCCGCACAATAATTTTTTTTATTTTTTTTTATTTTTTTAATTAAATCAACATAAAAAACACAAGATACACTTACAAGTAGTGCACCAACCCAAAACAACTCTCTCCCCCCTTTTGTTCTGGGCATTGAACATGAAGACTCTTCCTTCACTGTTCCGAGTGGCCATGAGAGTCTTGGCAGTGCCTGCTTCCAGTGCTCCAGTGGAGCGAGTTTTCAGCCATGGTGGCATCATACTACGCCCCCATCGTGCACAAATGACTGACAGACTCTTGGCTAATTTGGTCTTTGCAAATGCAATGCAGCATAGGGCCCTGACATATAAAAAGTACAACTTTTTTGTTATGTTCACGTATATGTCATGTTTTTTCAATGTTAACACTTTTGTACAAATAAGTACATTTGCACTTTATTTTTCAATGTGTTTGTTCTGTAAAGGAATGAGTTAATGTTTAAAATGACTGGTTAATAGTGCTATTATAAAGTGCAATGTCAGCACAATTTTCTTTCCTGCAATTTAAAATGCACTTGTTTTAATAAATAAATACAGCGTTTGAAAAGCATACACAATCTGTGTTAATATATTAGTCTGTGGTTAAAAGGACTTGAAAGGACTCGAAACTCAAAATGCAGGACTTAGGACTTGACTTGAGACTTTCCAGTCTTGACTTTGGACTTGACTCGGGGCTTGCCTGTCTTGACTCGGGACTTGACTCGGACTTGAGGGCAAAGACTTGAGACTTACTTGTGACTTGCAAAACAATGACTTGGTCCCACCTCTGGTATTTATTAATAAATGAACAAAAAGAAAGTGGAACGGGGACGTGCGCTGACCGCACAGGCTATGACAAAATAAAAACAAAATGCATAACACTTACGGGAAATGTGGAGCAGACGGCATCCACACATACGAGCATACTTGCAATAAGCATAAAAAAAGGATTGTCTCTGGTCACCAACGAATAGGGAATCGAAAACATCCACACAAAGAACGGTGGCTCACACTCAACCTAAATAGAACTAATTGCTAACAGAAAGCAGGTGAGGGGAAATGCTCAGTGACAAAAGTAAAGCAGCTACAGGAAAACACTAACGAAACCGGAAGAGCCCCTAAAATAAAAGCATGGGACAAGAACTAACACAAAACACCTACAAAAAGGCACGGCCTGGTGTAACCAGCTGTAACAATTATAATGTATTATTATTGTATTACGGGTTCATTTGGTCTCAAAATGCGGTTGACAATAATATCGTTTATCATCAATAAAGCAAAATCTGATATTGTCACAGGCTTATGCATCATGTACATTAGACCCCCCCCACACACACACACACACACACACACGCACACACACACCTTAACGTCTCCAATGTCAGTCAGGCAATGTGTGACCAATACATGATGTCACAAGTGACCCTGAGAGGGAGCGAGACGGAGAGAGTGAGAGAGCACAGAGGCCACAAAAACAGGATGACTTGTCGAGCCACAAACACATCAATCAAGCCCTTGCCCATCCTCCAAGCAACCCCGCCTCCTCACACACACACACACACACACACACACACACACACACACACACACACACACACACACACGCACACGCACACACACACATTCTTGAAATGCTTACCTCTTTAGGACCACCCTTTCAAGATATATAAAGATTTGTATTTACAACATTAATAATATATACATACTATGCAAATATAAAAAAGGTAAGCTTTTAGTTACATTTTATCTTTTTTTGTTTTTTTTGTAATTGGTTTTTAATTTTCATTATTTACTTCAAGTTATTACAGTATGTCTCTCTCTCTCTCTCTCTCTCTCTCTCTCTCTCTCTCTCTCTCTCTCTCTCTCTCTCTCACTATATATATATATATATATATATATATATGTCTTAATAAGGTTATCCAAAAAATAGTGCTCGATACCGTAGTAGAGCGCAATATATGTATGTGTGGGGAAAAAAATCACAAGACTATTTCATCTCTACAGGCCTGTTTCATCAGGGGGGGTACCCTCAATCGTCAGGAGATTTTAATGGGAGCATTCGCATACCATGGTTTATATAGGGCACAGAGTGGGTGGGTACAGGCTGGCCTAGGGGCGTGGTGAAACCAGCCAAAAAAGAACAGAAAACGAAACGGCATCATCTGGTACAACCCCCCATACAGCAAAAACGTCTCAACGAACATTGGACACAAATTCCTCAATCTGATTGACAAACACTTTCCCAAAGACAACAACCTAAGAAAAGTATTCAACAAGAACAACATCAAATTGAGCTACAGCTGCATGAACAATGTACGACAAATCATCTCAAACCACAACAAAACAATTACAAATGAGCCGTCGACCCCCAGTCAGAACGACTCCAAAACCAACAAAGCATGTAACTGTCGAAAGAAACCTGATTGCCCCCTCAACGGGGGATGCTTACAAACATCAGTTGTCTACCAATCTAAGGTAATACGCAAGGACATTAACACATCCGACACATATGTAGGATTAACCGAGGGTGAATTCAAAACCAGATGGAACAACCACAAGGCTTCTTTCAGGAACAAAAACCTGCGAAATACCACAGAACTCAGCAAACACATTTGGGACCTCAAAGACAATAATGTTGAATATTCAATAACATGGCAAATTCTTGCATCCAGCACACCTTACAATAGTGGTAATAAAAGATGCAACCTATGCTTGAAAGAGAAACTGTTCATTATTTACCGTCCAGACCTGTCATCCCTCAACAAGCGCAGCGAAATTGTAACAACATGCCGCCATAGACGGAAACACCTCCTAGGTAACACATGAGCCAATCACCACGCCCCTAGGCCAGCCTGTACCCACCCACTCTGTGCCCTATATAAACCATGGTATGCGAATGCTCCCATTAAAATCTCCTGACGATTGAGGGTACCCCCCCTCATGAAACAGGCCTGTAGAGATGAAATAGTCTTGTGATTTTTTTCCCCACACATACATATATATATATATATATATATATATATATATATATATATATATATATATATATATATATTTATTTTATTTATTTTAATTTTTTTAATTTTAAATGTTGGCCAAAGGGGGCGCATTTAAAATGTTTACACACAAATGTTATTTCATATGTTGACCAGAGGGGGAGCACTTTTAAAACCGACACACAGCCAATTTGAAAAATCCCTCCTTTTTGGGACCACCCTAACTTTGATAGATTTCACCACCAGGGGCGCAAATGAGAACTCTATTTTATGTTTTTTGTAATGTGCTTAAGGCCGATGGCAAACGAGTCACGGACCACAGATGGCCCCTGTGCCGCACGTTGGGCAACCCAGCTGTAGAAGCTAACTGTTAATGGCCACTATAGACTTAGTACTATAGTGTTATTTGTTCATCCTACGGTAACATATAGGACGCGGGTCGTCTTACGTCAGCACCAGAAGTCGTAAAATCAGCTGTTCATCGGGCGGGCTGTTTTGGGGATGGATAGGGAAGTCCTTCTTTCGCTGCCGTCTTATTTTATCACATATTGCTCCCTTTGCACCTGTCAATGTTTACTTTTGTATGCACATTAAATCAACAAAAAATCCAGACTTTGGAGCAATGTTCACGGACTCTAGTATTTGGCTCTATATTAGATGCAATGGTTTTCCGTATTGGGACCATGATTTTGGTCCTAACTTGTTCACCGGTCCTCATATGGCAGGAACTTTTCTATGATGGGCCGTCAGGGACATTATTCAGAATTACCTCTTACATACGCTACTGAAATGCTCTCACATAAACAACTGAAATCTTTTTCTTTTATACACACTACTGAAACACTCTTATAACACTACTGAAATGCTCTCACATAAACAACTGAAATCTTTTTCTTTTATACACACTACTGAAACACTCTTATAAACACTATTGAAATGCTCTTATAAACACTACTGAAACACTCTTATAAACACAACTGAAACACTCTTACATACACTACTGAAATGCTCTTATAAACACTACTGAAACGCTCTTATAAACACTACTGAAACACTCTTACATACACTACTGAAACACTCTTACAAACACTACTGAAACACTCTTACATACACTACTGAAAAACTCTTAAATACACTACTGAAACACTCTTATAAACACTACTGAAACACTCTTATAAACACTACTGAAACACTCTTACATACACTACTGAAACACTCTTATAAACACTACTGAAACACTCTTATAAACACTACTGAAACATTCTTACATACACTACTGAAACACTCTTATAAACACTACTGAAACATTCTTACATACACTACTGAAACACTCTTATAAACACTACTGAAACACTCTTACATACACTACTGAAACACTCTTATAAACACTACTGAAACACTCTTATAAACACTACTGAAATGCTCTTACATACACTACTGAAATGCTCTCACATAAACAACTGAAATCTTTTTCTTTTATACACACTACTGAAACACTCTTATAAACACTATTGAAATGCTCTTATAAACACTACTGAAACACTCTTATAAACACAACTGAAACACTCTTACATACACTATTGAAATGCTCTTATAAACACTACTGAAACGCTCTTATAAACACTACTGAAACACTCTTACATACACTACTGAAACACTCTTACAAACACTACTGAAACACTCTTACATACACTACTGAAACACTCTTAAATACACTACTGAAACACTCTTATAAACACTACTGAAACACCCTTATAAACACTACTGAAACACTCTTACATACACTACTGAAACACTCTTATAAACACTACTGAAACACTCTTATAAACACTACTGAAACATTCTTACATACACTACTGAAACACTCTTATAAACACTACTGAAACATTCTTACATACACTACCGAAACACTCTTATAAACACTACTGAAACACTCTTACATACACTACTGAAACACTCTTATAAACACTACTGAAACACTCTTATAAACACTACTGAAATGCTCTTACATACACTACTGAAATGCTCTCACATAAACAACTGAAATCTTTTTCTTTTATACACACTACTGAAACACTCTTATAAACACTATTGAAATGCTCTTATAAACACTACTGAAACACTCTTATAAACACAACTGAAACACTCTTACATACACTATTGAAATGCTCTTATAAACACTACTGAAACGCTCTTATAAACACTACTGAAACACTCTTATATACACTACTGAAACACTCTTACAAACACTACTGAAACACTCTTACATACACTACTGAAACACTCTTAAATACACTACTGAAACACTCTTATAAACACTACTGAAACACTCTTATAAACACTACTGAAACACTCTTACATACACTACTGAAACATTCTTACATACACTACTGAAACACTCTTATAAACACTACTGAAACATTCTTACATACACTACTGAAACACTCTTATAAACACTACTGAAATGTTTTTGTCTCACGCACACACACACACACACACACACACACACCTGGAATTATTTTTCACTAGTATGTATAAACGGATTTCACCTGTGTGTGTGTGTGCTTTTTACACGTGCGTGTGAGAGACAACAATTTCAGTAGTATGTGTGCAAAGATGTCAGTTATGTGTATGAGCGCATCTTACCAGTGTGTATGCAAGCATTTTACCAGTGTGTGTAAGAGCATTTTACCAGTGTGTGTAAGAGCATTTTACCAGTGTGTGTAAGAGCATCTTACTAGTGTGTGTGAGCGATGTTGCATTCCGGTTCCGGTCACCAATAATCCCCGCCCCTTTTCAGACAAGTTTTTTTTTTGTTTTTGTTTTTTTTAAAGCCAAGTTGCGGACAAAATGTCTGCCGACAAGTAGCTTAACCGAGGCGGGAGCTCCACTTCATAATTTGAGGGCTTCAGCGGAGAATATAAGAACACTTTCAATGCAACAAGGGTCGCCCCTGCAGGACGCGGCACCTGAGCGGCCACACAGGTGCCTTTCTCCTCCCGACAGCCAAGCAGCCTGGAGCAAATGTTACCTTGCGAGTTTACACCGCAGCATCATCAAGTGCAACGTTTCAGTTCATGGACATCGAAGCAAGAGGAGGAAAAGGGAATTAGACATTATTTATTTCTAAATGATTGTTGAATCCCTCGAAATGTAAGGCGACATGGCATTGTAGTGCGCTACAATGGTAACATGTCGAAATGTGAGTCACGTCGTGGTACGTCAGTAGCTAATCAAATACTAATGATAATGGATTACAATTATTTAGCGTTTTTCTATCGACTTGATAATTGGTCCCCAAACTACGGCCCGCGGGCCGGTTACGGTCCACCAAAGTCCAACATCTGGTCCGCTGGAAAAAAAAAAAAGTTGTATTATTATTTTCAATCTGTCTTTTCTAATCCATTTTTTGGTGTCCCCTAGCCGCTCAGGCAAATCATATTGTCTAAAAATGCATTTCCCTGTATGACTAATATTGTCTTGGCTGTTTTCATGTGATCTGATTGTTACATTCTTATTCCAGAGTCACCACGCAGCTGCGTGACCATTTCAACAAGGACGGGATAAACAACCTCTGGATTCATGGAACTTATCTGCACACAAATATATTAATTGGAATATTCAATACATTTCACATAAACATATTAAATATCCTTTTTTTTTTGCTCAAAAAGGTTCCTTATGCCTCATTGGCGTTGTTAGGCCTGTTTTAGGGGGGCTCAAGCCCCCCTAAAATATTCTTAAGCCCCCCTAAATAATTTGGGTACAATTTTTTTTTTTTTTTTTTTTTACAAATACATGCCGACATATTCATTATAAAGTGGCCCGAATATGAGTTTAAATAAATAATTATAGAACCTGTCATTATTCACTCAGTTTCCCCTCACTTCATAGCGTAAGGTAGAGAGCCCCTTTAGTGCGTCGGTATCCAATCCATTCCACTTGTTCATATAGAAAATGCCCACATCACTCAAAATCCAGTCCGCATTTTCTTTGCAACCTTGCTTGCGGCAAACAAGAGATCTCCTGATGATTGAGGGAACCCCCTCATGAAACAGGCCTGTAGAGATGAAGTAGTCTTGTGATTTTTTTCCCCACACATACATATATTGCGCTCTACTACGGTATCGAGCACTATTTTTTGGATAACCTTATTAAGACATATATATATATATATATATATATATATATATATATATATATATATATAAATATATATATATATATATATATATATATATATATATATATATATATATATATATATATACATATATACATATATATATATATATATATATATATATATATATATATATATATATATATATATATATATACATATAAGCTGCACGAAACCTTGTGTCTGCAATTGTAAATAATTTAGTTTTTAAGTTTTGTGTTTCTGGTAGAGTCTATATAAAGTAATATACATTAGCCTATTGTTAAAATAATGAAAAAAACATCATTAAATATATTTGTTTTATTGTATTGTATTTTCAGAGGGAGGAAAAACCAAGACATTTAATATCAAATGTAAAATTAATAAATACATAAAAAGAAAAAGAAAAACAATGGTTAAAAGCCATTGTCCCGGGGAGCATTTCATTTCGTCACGTGCATTTTTTTTACCGTCCCCGGGACTACGTTAATCTCAAGCCCTGGAAGTTACATTTTATTGTTTGCATTATTTGTTTCAGCATTGCACTTTGAAGATGGTCCCTCAACTCTTTGACAGCTTTGGCTCTTTTTCAGATCAGCAGACGGACTCTAAGTCTTTCTTATTTACAGTATATATAAACCTTTCTCATTTCTAATCAGACTTCCATATATATGTAATTTCCTTAACGGCTTGCCATAATATATATATATATATATATATATATATATATATATATATATATATATATATATATATATATATATAATATTTAAGCCAAATTATCCCAATCCAGATATTACTTTAATTCAAGTAACTAAGTAATATTTCCAGGGCTTTAATTTACAACCATTTTAGTCACATATGTGCCCAAAATGTAATCTGTGCAACTTCAAAATATTTGGGAACAAACAATTATTGTATTGTGAGCTAAAGTGGTGGCATTAGCCTCTATGTTGTGAATGAATAACATAAAGGCTAATGCCACCACTTTCATTGTGTTTCAGTGTATCTTGAAGGATCATGCAAGTAATTGTTTCTTGTTGATGCTGTAAATAAAATATCACTGTGCAAAGCCATGTTTGTTGTTGTACTGAACACAGATTGAAAATAAACCGACTTAAATAATAATAATAACAATGAATTATTTATAAGTCTTTGTTAGCCGTTTGTGAAGTGTTGTGCTCGTGTGCTACGTTCGCTCACATCCTGTGCATCTCCTGGGGGCTAAGCCCCCCCTGTCCTTAAAAGCTAGTGACGCCCCTGTTATGCCTTATTATTTATATACTTTTCAATGCTTCTTGTAGTCAGACAATAGATATTGTTTGTCTAAAATTATAGTTTAAGTTAATGTGTTAATATTTACACCTAGCCTAAATACAATAATCATAAGACAAAGAAATTGTGTAGCACAAAATTTGGGACAAGTTTGGGGAGATTTTGACAAAGTGTGTGTGATGGTGGGGGCTGGATGACATTACTTGTCAGAACATAAAATAACTTAAAAACCTCAACGGTAGAAACATACATTTTTACAGCACAAACATATTGCAGTGTTATTTTGATATTTTCAATAATAAAGTGGGCAACTTCATATATGTCTGTATAACAGGTTCCTTATTTATTTATTTTTTACAAAATGTTAATTTGCAGAATACACTGCACAAGAGAAGAAAACATTTTAACAAGCCTTATATATCACATATTGTTGCCTGAATAAAGTGCAGAATTGAAGTGAAAATGTCTATTCCAAAGTTGCCATCATTTTCACTTGTTGAAAAATGTTCATTGTTTTCTCATTAATGTTTACATCTATGTCTGGAATTACACACCGACAAGTATTGAAAGCATATGAATAATAAGACAAAAAGAACCTTTCTGAGCCAAAAAAGGTTGTTTTCAACACACTGTTGAAAATAATAATCACAATGTTTCTATGTGAAATGTATTGAATATTCCAATTAATATATTTGTATGCAGATAAGTTCCATGAATCCAGAGGTTGTTTATCCCGTCCTTGTTGAAATGGTCACGCAGCTGCGTGGTGACTCTGGAATAAGAATGTAACAATCAGATCACATGAAAACAGCCAAGACAATATAAGTCATACAGGGAAATGCATTTTTAGACAATATGATTAGCCTGAGCGGCTAGGGGACACCAAAAAATGGATTAGAAAAGACAGATTGAAAATAATAATACAACTTTTTTTTTTCTCCAGCGGACCAGATGTTGGACTTTGGTGGACCGTAACCGGCCCGCGGGCCGTAGTTTGGGGACCCCTTATTTAGTCGATAGAAAAGCGCTAAATAAATGTAATCCATTATCATTAGTATTTGATTAGCTACTGATGTACCACGACGTGACTCACATTTCGACATGTTACCATTGTAGCGCACTACAATGCCATGTCGCCTTACATTTCGAGGGATTCAACAATCATTTAGAAATAAATAATGTCTAATTCCCTTTTCCTCCTCTTGCTTCGATGTTCATGAACTGAAACGTTGCACTTGATGATGCTGCAGTGTAAACTCGCAAGGTAACATTTGCTCCAGGCTGCTTGGCTGTCGGGAGGAGAAAGGCACCGCGTCCTGCAGGGGCGACCCACAGCGGCAGCCCAACCCTTGTTGCATTGAAAGTGTTCTTATATTCTCCGCTGAAGCCCTCAAATTATGAAGTGGAGCTCCCGCCTCGGTTAAGCTACTTGTCGGCAGACATTTTGTCCGCAACTTGGCTTTAAAAAAAACAAAAACAAAAAAAAAACTTGTCTGAAAAGGGGCGGGGATTATTGGTGACCGGAACCGGAATGCAACATCGCTCACACACACTAGTAAGATGCTCTTACACACACTGGTAAAATGCTCTTACACACACTGGTAAAATGCTTGCATACACACTGGTAAGATGCGCTCATACACATAACTGAAATCTTTGCACACATACTACTGAAATTGTTGTCTCTCACACGCACGTGTGAAAAGCACACACACACACAGGTGAAATCCGTTTATACATACTAGTGAAAAATAATTCCAGGTGTGTGTGTGTTTGTGTGTGTGTGTGCGTGAGACAAAAACATTTCAGTAGTGTTTATAAGAGTGTTTCAGTAGTGTATGTAAGAATGTTTCAGTAGTGTTTATAAGAGTGTTTCAGTAGTGTATGTAAGAATGTTTCAGTAGTGTTTATAAGAGTGTTTCAGTAGTGTTCATAAGAGTGTTTCAGTAGTGTATGTAAGAATGTTTCAGTAGTGTTTATAAGAGTGTTTCAGTAGTGTTTATAAGAGTGTTTCAGTAGTGTATGTAAGAGTGTTTCAGTAGTGTTTATAAGAGTGTTTCAGTAGTGTTTATAAGAGTGTTTCAGTAGTGTATGTAAGAGTGTTTCAGTAGTGTTTATAAGAGTGTTTCAGTAGTGTATGTAAGAGTGTTTCAGTAGTGTTTATAAGAGTGTTTCAGTAGTGTATGTAAGAGCATTTCAGTAGTGTTTATAACAGTGTTTCAGTAGTGTATGTAAGAATGTTTCAGTAGTGTTTATAAGAGTGTTTCAGTAGTGTTTATAAGAGTGTTTCAGTAGTGTATGTAAGAGTGTTTCAGTAGTGTTTATAAGAGTGTTTCAGTAGTGTTTATAAGAGTGTTTCAGTAGTGTATGTAAGAGTGTTTCAGTAGTGTTTATAAGAGTGTTTCAGTAGTGTATGTAAGAGCATTTCAGTAGTGTTTATAAGAGTGTTTCAGTAGTGTATGTAAGAATGTTTCAGTAGTGTTTATAAGAGTGTTTCAGTAGTGTTTATAAGAATGTTTCAGTAGTGTTTATAAGAGTGTTTCAGTAGTGTATGTAAGAATGTTTCAGTAGTGTTTATAAGAGTGTTTCAGTAGTGTTTATAAGAGTGTTTCAGTAGTGTATGTAAGAGTGTTTCAGTAGTGTTTATAAGAGTGTTTCAGTAGTGTTTATAAGAGTGTTTCAGTAGTGTATGTAAGAGTGTTTCAGTAGTGTTTATAAGAGTGTTTCAGTAGTGTATGTAAGAGCATTTCAGTAGTGTTTATAAGAGTGTTTCAGTAGTGTATGTAAGAATGTTTCAGTAGTGTTTATAAGAGTGTTTCAGTAGTGTTTATAAGAATGTTTCAGTAGTGTTCATAAGAGTGTTTCAGTAGTGTATGTAAGAATGTTTCAGTAATGTTTATAAGAGTGTTTCAGTAGTGTTTATAAGAGTGTTTCAGTAGTGTATGTAAGAGTGTTTCAGTAGTGTTTATAAGAGTGTTTCAGTAGTGTTTATAAGAGTGTTTCAGTAGTGTATGTAAGAGTGTTTCAGTAGTGTTTATAAGAGTGTTTCAGTAGTGTATGTAAGAGCATTTCAGTAGTGTTTATAAGAGTGTTTCAGTAGTGTATGTAAGAATGTTTCAGTAGTGTTTATAAGAGTGTTTCAGTAGTGTTTATAAGAATGTTTCAGTAGTGTTCATAAGAGTGTTTCAGTAGTGTATGTAAGAATGTTTCAGTAGTGTTTATAAGAGTGTTTCAGTAGTGTTTATAAGAGTGTTTCAGTAGTGTATGTAAGAGTGTTTCAGTAGTGTTTGTAAGAGTGTTTCAGTAGTGTTTATAAGAGTGTTTCAGTAGTGTATGTAAGAGTGTTTCAGTAGTGTTTATAAGAGTGTTTCAGTTGTGTATGTAAGAGCATTTCAGTAGTGTTTATAACAGTGTTTCAGTAGCGTTTGTAAGAGCATTTCAGTAGTGTTTATAACAGTGTTTCAGTAGTGTATGTAAGAGCATTTCAGTAGTGTTTATAAGAGTGTTTCAGTAGTGTATGTAAGAGTGTTTCAGTAGTGTTTATAAGAGCGTTTCAGTAGTGTTTATAAGAGCATTTCAGTAGTGTTTATAAGAGTGTTTCAGTAGTGTGTATAAAATAAAAAAATGTCAGTTGTTTATGTGAGAGCATTTCAGTAGTGTATGTAAGAGCATTTCAGTAGTGTTTATAAGAGGTAATTCTGAATAATGTCCCTAACGGCCCCTCATACATTTCCTTCTTGGTGTCCCAAGAAGGGTAGACATACAAGAACACACACAAACACACACACACACACACACACACACACACACACACACACACACACACACACACACTTGCAACCCGGCTGTCTCAATTAACCCATGCTTAATCTTGGACCTCCCGTAGCAACTTCTAAAAGGGATCCGGGTAGAACGGGAGATGGTATCTGCCAGGGAGATTACAGTGCGACAGGCAGATCAAAGAGGGCCGGACTTTGGGCCCCGGCGATTAGCGGTAATTAAATAAAGTATGTCTGTTTAAACTTCATTAGCAGCTGGGCGTTTGCTCCACCAGAGTGGGCACAACTCAACCATCCTTAATTAAAAGATAATCCACAGGATGGCCCCTTAATCTCCTTCCAAAATATGCTCTCTCTCTCTCCTCGACAACACAGGTTTTTTAGTCGTGGGCTACCCGAGAGACAGACCAGTGGGTGAAGGTGAGCATAAAAGCTGCCAAAATCCTGAATAGCCACGGTCGGGCGAGTGGATGTCTCTCCTCTCTCGCCTCTCCAACCCACCCGACCTGGAGAGGAGTCGAGAGGCGACGCAAAAAAGGGAAAAAACTGCCCCGGATAACATCAATTTAGCATGCCATTATCTCCAATGCTGGAAAACTACACTCCGGCAAAGTCTGACATAAATCTTGGAGAGCTGGGGGGACATTGAATATGCATGAGCTGAAACAGATATGACACTGCTGGCACATTAATATTCTTGTCACTGGAGGTTTTTCCAAACTTTCAAGTCGATGACTTGAGCGAATCCAGTCTAGAGTTTCCATAAAAAAAAGGGGGCAAAAGACTACTATACATAATTAAAGACCGGCAAGCTTCTGTACTTTGAGAGTACGAAAAAAAAAAAGGGAGACAAATGAAAAATATTTTTTTTCTGGAGGTTCCATAGAATTTACATGAATCCACACTTTGGATAAGAGGTGGGAGTGTTTGTATCCGATACATTCTTAATCTAAGTCAGTGTCTTGATATTCAGGGCCAGGGAGCACATGTTCACCATTTTTTTTTTTTTTTGGCAAAGACAATTCAAGTGCATGTGTTTAAGAGACATACATTTCCAAAATATTAGAGAAGGTTGTCTACAGTCAGTTGTTGCCCTTCTTAGAGGATAATGCTATCACTGAGCTGTTCCAGTCCAGTTTTAAAGCCCTCCACAGCACAGAGTCAGCGCTTCTAAAAGTTTTGAACGATATCCTCCTGTCCACTGATTCTGGTAAATATGTTGTCCTGGTGCTTTTAGATCTGTCTGCTGCGTTCCACGCCACCTTAATCACTCGTCTTGAGAACTGTGTGGGCATTAAGGGCGCCGCCCTCAACTGGTTCCGGTCGTACCTAACCGACAGGAGTTTTTGTGTAAAAGTAGACAGTTGTATGTCGTCCACAGCTCCTTTACCACATGGGGTCCCCCAGGGCTCAATCCTTGCCCCAATTTTATTTGCGCTTTACCTTCTCCCCCTTGGTTCTATTTTTAGGAAGTACAGTATTGCATTTCATTTTTATGCCGATGATTGCCAGATTTATTTTCCCATGGCACAAAATAACACGGTTCAACGTCTTATTGACTGCCTGCACGACATCAAAGTCTGGCTTTCAGCTAACTTCCTGAGCCTAAATGAAGATAAAACAGAAGTTATGTTGTTCGGTCCAAGTCGCTCTCCCTCCCCCAACGTTGACCTCGGCACTCTGACCCCGTATCTCAGCAACTCTGTCACAAACCTGGGGGTAAAGTTTGACTCAGATTTTAAATTCGAAAAACAAATCAGCAGCGTCGTTCAAAAAAGCTTTTATCAATTACGCCAAATAGCGAAAGTGAAACCGCTTCTATCAAGACATGATCTTGAGAAATTAATCCACGCTTTTATCTCGACTCGTCTTGATTATTGTAATGCCCTGTATGTTGGCATTAGCCAGGCCTCCCTCGCCCGCCTGCAGCTCGTGCAGAACTCTGCTGCTCGTCTGCTAACACAGACCCGCAGACGTGAGCACATCACCCCTATTTTAGCGTCCCTTCACTGGCTCCCTGTGCGTTACCGAATACATTTTAAACTCCTTTTATTTGTTTTTAAATGTCTAAACAACCTCGCGCCAACCTATCTCTCCGACCTCCTTCAGCCTTACTGCCCCACCCGATCCTTAAGATCAGCCGATCAGCTGCTGTTGACGGTCCCTGACACAAGGCTGAAGCTTAGAGGTGACAGAGCTTTCGCCGTTGCTGCTCCCAAGCTCTGGAACGACCTACCCCTGAGTGTTAGACAAGCCTCCTCTCTTCCTGTTTTTAAATCTCTCTTAAAAACATACTTTTATTCCATGGCTTTTAACACTGAGTGATATCCATCCTGCAATGGCGCCCCATAATACACCTGCTGTGATCCTGTTTTTATGTTTTTATGTTTTTTATTAATTCTATTTTAATTATTTATTTTTTATCGTGTTCTGTTTGTGTTGTGTTGTGTTTGCTCGGTACTCGTTTTATCTTTTAACCTGCTCATTGTACAGCACTTTGGCTACCCCTGTGGTAAATTTTAAATGTGCTCTATAAATAAAGTTGATTTGATTTGATTTGAAGAGTGTGTATGAGAGTGTATGTGTTTAAGAGTGTGTATGAGAGTGCATGTGTTTAAGAGTGTGTATGAGAGTGTGTGTGGGAACGCTCAAGAACAGAGCAGCTATTTTAGAAAGCAGACACATACATAGTTAAGTTGTCAAAGTCACTGAAGTATATGTGAGTAAAAAAGCAGGGAGGCCTAATAGAGACAGCAGCCTTTTTTTTTTTTTTTTTTTTACAGTAAATGAGCAGTTATTGATCTATAAATGGGGGAATTTAACTATCATATAAATGTTCAAAGTCCTTAATTATGTGGCTTTAAAAGCAACTTTGACATGTACTCACTTGTTCCCTTATGTTTATTTTGCATTTTCAAAGTACAAAATTGAAAAAAAAAAAAAAAGAGGTACTGTTTTAGGCCCCGTTTACACTAAGGTTATCCAGGGTAAATCACACCTCACCTTATCCGTGTCCACACACACACAATGCCACCGTTTAAGACCCCCGCCCCCTCCGTCAGCCGACGCAACGCGAGCTAGTACGCATGCGCGAAAAATGTGCACGTCATAGTCACCTCCAGTGTTGCTTTGTGTGCAAGTTCTTCAATTCAATCAATCAATCAATCTTTATTTATATAGCCCTAAATCACAAGTGTCTCAAAGGGCTGCACAAGCCACAACGACATCCTCGGTACAAAGCCCACATACGGGCAAGGAAAAACTCACCCCAGTGGGACGTCGATGTGAATGACTATGAGAAACCTTGGAGAGGACCGCATATGTGGGTAACCCCCCCCCCTCTAGGGGAGACCGAAAGCAATGGATGTCGAGTGGGTCTGACATAATATTGTGAGAGTCCAGTCCATAGTGGATCCAACATAATAGTAAGAGTCCAGTCCATAGTGGGGCCAGCAGGACACCATCCCGAGCGGAGACGGGTCAGCAGCGCAGAGATGTTCCCAGCCGATGCACAGGCGAGCGGTCCACCCCGGGTCCCGACTCTGGACAGCCAGCACTTCATCCATGGCCACCGGACCTGTGCCCCCCCCCCCCCCCCCCTCAAGGAAAAGGGGAGCAGAAGAGAAAAGAAAAGAAACGGCAGATCAACTGGTCTAACAGGGGGGCTATTTAAAGGCTAGAGTATACAAATGAGTTTTAAGATGGGACTTAAATGCTTCTACTGAGGTAGCATCTCTAATTGTTACCGGGAGGGCATTCCATAGTACTGGAGCCCGAATAGAAAACGCTCTATAGCCCGCAGACTTTTTTTGGGCTCTGGGAATCACTAATAAGCCGGAGTTCTTTGAACGCAGATTTCTTGCCGGGACATATGGTACAATGCAATCGACAAGATAGGACGGAGCTAGACCGTGTAGTATTTTATACGTAAGTAGTAAAACCTTAAAGTCACTTCTTAAGTGCACAGGAAGCCAGTGCAGGTGAGCCAGTATAGGCGTAATATGATCAAACTTTCTTGTTCTTGTCAAAAGTCTAGCAGCCGCATTTTGTACCAACTGTAATCTTTTAATGCTAGACATAGGGAGACCCGAAAATAATACGTTACAGTAGTCGAGACGAGACGTAACGAACGCATGAATAATGATCTCAGCGTCGCTAGTGGATAAAATAGAACAAATTTTAGCGATATTACGGAGATGAAAGAAGGCCGTTTTAGTAACACTCTTAATGTGTGATTCAAACGAGAGAGTTGGGTGGAAGATAATACCCAGATTCTTTACTGATTCGCCTTGTGTAATTGTTTGGTTGTCAAATGTTAAGGTGGTATTATTAAATAAATGTCGGTGTTTAGCAGGACCGATAATCAGCATTTCCGTTTTCTTGGCGTTGAGTTGCAAGAAGTTAGCGGACATCCATTGTTTAATTTCATTAAATTAAACTTCAATTAAATTAAACTTATCTGAACAATATCCGGGCTTCACGGTGGCAGAGGGGTTAGTGCATCTGCCTCACAATACAAAGGTCCTGAGTAGTCTTGGGTTCAATCCCAGGCTCGGGATCTTTCTGTGTGGAGTTTGCATGTTCTCCCCGTGACTGCGTGGGTTCCCTCCGGGTACTCCGGCTTCCTCCCACTTCCAAAGACATGCACCTGGGGATAAGTTGATTGGCAACACTAAATTGGCCCTAGTGTGTGGATGTGAGTGTGAATGTTGTCTGTCTATCTGTGTTGGCCCTGCGATGAGGTGGCGACTTGTCCAGGGTGTACCCCGCCTTCCGCCCGATTGTAGCTGAGATAGGCTCCAGCGCCCCCGCGACCCCAAAAGGGAATAAGCGGTAGAAAATGGATGGATGGATGGATGAACAATATCCAGTGTTGTTGTATTTCAATTAACTGGAATCCAGTGTGCTGTGGGGCCCTATTGTAGTGAATCACACCTGAGACATCATAAATTAATCCAATCTTTACTGGACACGAAAGAAAACAATGAGAACATTTTACCAGAATCAATCTCGGGATCTGGATGTCTGGTCAGGACACTCCTCACTCTTTTGCCTTCCCCTTCATTGTCCATTCGTTTTTGGTGAGTTCGTTGAGATGGTGAGTTGGTTGAGTCCGCGGCATACATGGCGGACAATAACTGATACAGTCTGCTTTGCCAGTCCAAAAGCATTCGCCATTTCCCGTAGTTAGTCTTCCCTCGTCGGCCAGGTAATACAAAGCACACGCTGCCTTTTTTATCACATCCACGGGAGCTCGCATTCTTGTTGTCTCTCCTTCGACAAATGGACAAAGTTTTTCGCTAAGGAAATTCACAGCTGACCTCGACATCGGAAAGTTCTCTTGCCGTCTGAGAAGTGTTGTATCCGAAATAGCTGCAATCGCTTTCTCTTAAGATATTCATGTGTGATTTCCACAAGCGTCTGTACATGTACAAGAATGAGAAACACGGGCATGTCTGGATGACTCGCCTCCATATTTCCAGTGGTTAGCTCCGAGTTACGAAACCGCTTTATTATGAAGCTGGCTGTAGCGCGTTATTTCTGACATCACTTCCTGTGTGGGGTGCGGTATTTCTGGCGTCACTTCCTCTCCGAACTCACTTTGTAAACGATCAATGAGTCCATACAAAGCTAAGTGCCGGAGATTCAAGAAATACACGGCTGACTTACCCGTGTAAAAATTTGTCCGAGGAGGGAGACCTTAAAGGGGAACATTATCACAATTTCAGAATTGTTAAAACCATTAAAAATCAGTTCCCAGTGGCTTATTATATTTTTCGAAGTTTTTTTCAAAATTTTACCCATCACGCAATATCCCTAAAAAAAGCTTCAAAGTGCCTGATTTTAACCATCGTTATATACACCCGTCCATTTTCCTGTGACGTCACATAGTGAAGCCAACACAAACAAACATGGCGGAAAGAACAGCAAGCTATAGCGACATTAGCTCGGATTCAGACTCGGATTTCAGCGGCTTAAGCGATTCAACAGATTACGAATGTATTGAAACGGATGGTTGTAGTGTGGAGGCAGGTAGCGAAAACGAAATTGAAGAAGAATCTGAAGCTATTGAGCCATATCGGTTTGAACCGTATGCAAGCGAAACCGACAAAAACGACACGACAGCCAGCGACACGGGAGAAAGCGAGGACGAATTTGGCGATCGCCGTCCAACCAACGATTGGTATGTGTTTGTTTGGCATTAAAGGAAACTAACAACTATGAACTAGGTTTACAGCATATGAAATACATTTGGCAACAACATGCACTTTGAGAGTGCAGACAGCCCAATTTTCATCAATTAATATATTCTGCAGACATACCCTCATGTCAGCAGGCCAGGGAAGCTAGGGTCGATATTATTCTCTTGATCATCTTGGGACGGTGTGAGCCAAGACATCCAGGGGGGTTTAGCTCGCTCGTCTGCGGGAACAAACTGCCGCCATTGCTTGCCGTGCTAGCGAGGTCCTTTGTCCCTGAATTGCTCACACACTCCGGCAGATTCAATGGGGGTCTGGCAGCAGATTTCTTTGACTTTATCGTTGGAAATGCATCTGCTTTGAGTGTCGCAGGATATCCACACATTCTTGCCATCTCTGTCGTAGCATAGCTTTCGTCGGTAAAGTGTGCGGAAGAAACGTCCAATTCCTTGCCACTTTCGCATCTTTGGGCCACTGGTGCAACTTGAATCCGTCCCTGTTCGTGTTGTTACACCCTCCGACAACACACCGACGAGGCATGATGTCTCCAAGGTACGGAAAACAGTCGAAAAAAACGGAAAATAACAGAGCTGTTTTGACCAGGTGTTTGAGAAAATGGCGGATTGCTTCCCGAGAGCGAATATTTAATTCGCCAAAATTCACCCATTTAGAGTTCGGAAATCGGTTAAAAAAATATATGGTCTTTTTTCTGCAACATCAAGGTATATATTGACGCTTACATAGGTCTGGTGATAATGTTCCCCTTTAAACGATGGTTTAGTGTAGCTGAAACGGGGCTTAGGCTAAAAAAATATTTGTTTAAGGGGTTAAACGACTTAGTGTAGGCATGGCCTTAATGGCTGATTATGCAAAGACTATACAACAGGGGTGTCAAACTCGTTTTCACTGAGGGCCACATCGCAGTTATGGCTGCCTTCAGAGCTTGTAACATGAATCTGTCTGGCCTAACATAAATCATGATCATAAATCAATAAAAGTTAATTTTATTTTTAATCTACTTTCCATAAATATGTAAAAGTATTCATCATTGTCTCTTTATATCATAATTAGGCTCTGGTGTTGCTTGTTTTAGCGTTAGAGCTTTTATCCAATCACAATTCAGCTAGCTTGTTGCCAGCGCTGTATGTATCAAGAACTCCTTCATTCCACACTCCATCCAGCTGTATAATCACTCGCCATACTGCCTATTACCTGACACCTGACATGTTAGCTACTTCTCTTTGTTTATAATGTTTATAATGTCTATTTTCTATTTCCTGCTGGATCTACTCTCTATTTTATGCTGCTGCTGTCACATATACTGTATATACTGTAATATTGTACATAGTCATTGGTATATATTGTATATATGTTATGGACATAATATAATATATCTGTATATATATTATTCTGTACACATATTATATATATATTTGTATATATGTTAGATTTTTTATCGCTATATTAGTCTATTTATACCTGCATTGTCCTTTCCATCCTTACACTTTCCATCATTGTAACTGAGCTACTGTGTTGAACAATTTCCCTTGTGGATCATTAAAGTTTGTCTAAGTCTAAGTCTAAATCTAATGAATTCTGCCGGAGGCCTTCTGAATCAACATTAGCGGTGGCTGTGCAGTGGAAACAAACATAACACATACAGTTGATAGACAGTTGCGACAGCCAATCAGATCACAAGATGTTGACAGTAGCCCACCGAGGTAACCTTACGTTAAACGTGACTGTGATTGGATACTCACTTGTCACTCCGAACTTGAGTATCCAATCACAAGTTGTGATTTACGAAAGCAGGAAGTGGCATCGGAGCCATACCCGGCCAGCGGAGAAACAACAGTACTCAGTTTTTTAACCCCCAAAGAAGGAGAGCAAAATGCAAATTAAATTAAATTAAATTGAAGCAAAATTAGGTGGCAGATATAGATTTGCAAGGCCATTTTCAAGAAAGATATTTAAAAAGAAACTAGATCTTGTGAGAAGGAGTCAGCCGACCTCGAAATAAATTGTTTGCCAGTCACTTCCACTCGAATCGACCGACTACGAGCGGTACAAATTGTGAGTACAAATATTGAATTTGTTTATTTTTTTTACATTTAATATGTTTTTTATTTTTATTTTGACAGTACCACGTAAGATATGTTTTAATTTCTGATGCAGGTTTATTGATTTTTAAATGCGCCGAAAAACAGCCCGCTTTGTACACTATTTATGTGTGTGATTCAATGTCCAGTAGTGAGTAAATCTGTTTCTGCATAGTATTTCTACAACCGTGTTCATGTGGTGACCAACATTATGGTATTTTGAGAGGTATTCATTGAAATCGGACAAAGTGGGACATCACTGAAGACTTAGGTGGGAAAATGCATGGCCAGCCACTGGAATCTATGATTATCAATGTATACTCTCCTCAATATATTATTACACAACTGCATTTGAAAATGTGATTTCTGTACATACAAATTGATAACTTGTTAGTTAGTTAGGTATTTTTTTTATTTTTTTTTTTACAAACAAACCAACTGTATTATGGTATGCTAAAAATAAAAATGTAAACACATTCCAATTGTGAATCTATTTTGATTATTAATTGATTCGTAATTTAGGAATAATTGATTATAAAATAAATAAATAAATATTATGATTTATTTTCTTTTAAACATTTATTTAAAAAAATGTGTTTCAAAGCCATGTCCTTGCTTACTCGCTGCCTGTATATGTCATACTTCGCACACCAACTTTTTGTTTGTAATAATTTAACTAATATGCTCCTGAGAACCACTGGCCACCCCAGTGAAAATGTTTGAATTATTGTTAAGGATGCATCAGATCTTGGCAGAATATAGAACACATTTTACTCATATTTAAAATACTAAAAAGTGTTAAAAACATTTTTTTTTCCAATTCAAACAACTACAAAATAATATTATACATCCAATAATATTTTTTTTATATCGACTAACAATATATATTTCTTAGCAGTCTTATATAATGATAGCATATTTCACGAACCATGGGCTCAAAATCATCTCCTGAAATAAATATTCAGGAAATAAGTCCATCCAAATATGACCAAACACACAGGTGTGACAGCTAGCACCACGTTAATCATGAGCTAGGAGACATGAAAAACTCAGGGTTTGTTAAAGAAAACCTGACAGCAAACAGGTTGGGTTCACAGAGTAAGTTACCATGGTAACCAACTCAGAGTTTGACTTACCACTCTTACCCTGAATTTTCCTCAACTCAGGCTTTACATATTTTCACTTGACCTGCTTTCTGCAAGATCCCCCCGAGTGCCTATTAAGTTTAGTTATTTCAAATATATTTGATTTTGAAATATTGATACATCATTATTTTGACGAGGAGTCAATTTGGAATGATTAAATTACCTCATCTTTTACCATAACAAAGTACAAGGTTGATATCGTCCCCTCCTCTTTCTATTTGCCCATTATTCCTCTCTTGTTTTTGTAATCCAATTATCCATTACATGTATGTATAGTTGCATTTGAAGCAATCAAAATGGTGATAATAGAGTTAAATATTGTTATACATTATCAATATTGTCATTTCTATTGGTATTTCTATTGTTTCAATTGTAGTGCAATACTGTGTTATTACTATCTGATCCACTATTTCAATGTTTTGCATAATTACTGATATATGTGTATACATCATATTTTCTGATGTAATTATGTTGTTTTTGTCTTTATTTGGTATTGTCCCCAAGATTTCCCCATCTTAATTATTTTTTTTCTCTTTCTATCCCCTCCTGTTCCGGTTCGGCTGTGCCAAACACTAATTATATCCAAACCTTCAATGAAGTCAAATACAAATAACGCAACATGAGAAATATCCCACACTTCTCCGTAAAGTAAATCTCTACAGCAGATGTAGATCATCTACATCAAGAATATGATTCGCTTGAGTGGCTGGACAGGGGTTTAAAAATAAATAAATAAAAGGAAAAAAAAAAAATTTTTTCCACATCTTGCATTTTTAAGAAGGGGTCAGATTAGTGGTCCCCACTCTCCCTCTCACTCTGTTTATATTTATGTCTCACGGTTTTAGGACCCCAGGCAAACCAAAACAAACCGATTGCTTTCATTTCCCCTTGTCGCTGTTTCGCAAACTTCACAGTTGCTTTTCTATGCCCTCTTTAAAAGCAACAACATATTCAAAAAAACATAACCATTTGTACAACACAAATATACACGGTAATATCAACAAACCGGTTTGATCAAACTTGTCAACACTTCGCCCCCACGACAATTCCCATTCTGTTTGGCTCTGGTTCAAACACAGGCTGGAAAAACGAGCCACTTTGCCAAGTACATTTCAGATTTAGAACTTTTCTGAGTAAAAGACTACAAAGATGGATCATGAAACGGATGACACCCTTGTCCTTCTCTGGTTTGCTGACAAAGAAAAGGCTGCAGGGCCTGGGGATGCAGCAGTGATCTCAGACGGAGTCTGCTCTCAAAACGTGACAGAGCAAGCCAAAGATGACGGAGGAAAAACGCCGTGCACAGCTTAACAACTGCACTGGAGCGTTTTTGTGAGCACATTTTCACAAACATTCTCTTAAAAATCAAGTGATGGATTGTTGATAGTAGAACATCTGAGTGACTTTTGTTGGGTACATTTTTATAAAATATAGTGTTGCATATATATATATATATATATATATATATATATATATATATATATATATATATATATATTTATACACATACATACATATATATATATATATATATATATATATACATATACAGGTAAAAGCCAGTAAATTAGAATATTTTGAAAAACTTGATTTATTTCAGTAATTGCATTCAAAAGGTGTAACTTGTACATTATATTTATTCATTGCACACAGACTGATGCATTCAAATGTTTATTTCATTTAATTTTGATGATTTGAAGTGGCAACAAATGAAAATCCAAAATTCCGTGTGTCACAAAATTAGAATATTACTTAAGGCTAATACAAAAAAGGGATTTTTAGAAATGTTGGCCAACTGAAAAGTATGAAAATGAAAAATATGAGCATGTACAATACTCAATACTTGGTTGGAGCTCCTTTTGCCTCAATTACTGCGTTAATGCGGCGTGGCATGGAGTCGATGAGTTTCTGGCACTGCTCAGGTGTTATGAGAGCCCAGGTTGCTCTGATAGTGGCCTTCAACTCTTCTGCGTTTTTGGGTCTGGCATTCTGCATCTTCCTTTTCACAATACCCCACAGATTTTCTATGGGGCTAAGGTCAGGGGAGTTGGCGGGCCAATTTAGAAGAGAAATACCATGGTCCGTAAACCAGGCACGGGTAGATTTTGCGCTGTGTGCAGGCGCCAAGTCCTGTTGGAACTTGAAATCTCCATCTCCATAGAGCAGGTCAGCAGCAGGAAGCATGAAGTGCTCTAAAACTTGCTGGTAGACGGCTGCGTTGACCCTGGATCTCAGGAAACAGAGTGGACCGACACCAGCAGATGACATGGCACCCCAAACCATCACCCAACCATGCAAATTTTGCATTTCCTTTGGAAATCGAGGTCCCAGAGTCTGGGGGAAGACAGGAGAGGCACAGGATCCACGTTGCCTGAAGTCTAGTGTAAAGTTTCCACCATCAGTGATGGTTTGGGGTGCCATGTCATCTGCTGGTGTCCATTAACGCAGTAATTGAGGCAAAAGGAGCTCCAACCAAGTATTGAGTATTGTACATGCTCATATTTTTCATTTTCATACTTTTCAGTTGGCCAACATTTCTAAAAATCCCTTTTTTGTATTAGCCTTAAGTAATATTCTAATTTTGTGACACACGGAATTTTGGATTTTCATTTGTTGCCACTTCAAATCATCAAAATTAAATGAAATAAACATTTGAATGCATCAGTCTGTGTGCAATGAATAAATATAATGTACAAGTTACACCTTTTGAATGCAATTACTGAAATAAATCAAGTTTTTCAAAATATTCTAATTTACTGGCTTTTACCTGTATATATCAGTGGCGGGCCGTGCGTTTCCCACTTAGGCCTTCAGTGATCTCCGACTTCAATGATTACCTCTCAAAATACCATTAATGATGTCACCGCATGATCTTTGCTGGAGAAATACTGTACAGGAACACATTTACACATTTATTTAATCAAATCAACAGTATACATAACGGGTTATTTTCTGGCGCATTTAAAAATCAATTAAAACGCATCAGCAATTAAAACATATACCGTAAATTTCTCTGCTTGGCTTATGCAACTTCCGGTCAATAAAGTTTGATTCAAAGTACACACTTATCAAATATATATTAACTGCCCTGACCCACATGATGGCGACAAATACACATGTAACAATGTTTATTAAATGACAAGCATGACACACTTTAACGACAAGAGTTTACAACTTTAGTTGTAACAGAACAGCTACTGTCAACAACTTGTGATCTGATTGGCTATCGCAACTGTCTATCAACTGTATGTGTTCTCAAATTCATCCGCGAACGGTCCTGGTAAGTATCCAATCACAGGACGCGTAAATGTCACGTTCAACGTTAGGCCATCTAGAAGGCCTTACTGACAACAACTCGTGATCTGATTGGCTATCGCAACTGTCTATCAACTGTATGTGCCCGTTCACTTACAGTACACAAACGCCTGCATTGCTGAATCTGAAGGAGATTGGCAGATTTAGTACAGCACGGCAACATAAGATAGCTGAATTCTGATTGGATACAAACTAAAACTAAAAACAGCAGCACTGGAAGGAGCATAATATGACATGAAGAGAATATGAATACTTTTAGATATTTAGGGAAAGTACATTAAAAAATAATCTTATTTTTAATTATGATGAGGATTTCTGGTTATGTTAGGCCAACAGAGAAGGTCTTGCTGGCCCTGACGGCACACCACTGTTATATATATATACAAGTGGTCCAGATCGTGAGGTCAAATGATTTTTTCTAATGTCCACTTACAAACCCCGTTTCCATATGAGTTGGGAAATTGTGTTAGATGTAAATATAAATGGAATACAATGATTTGCAAATCCTTTTCAACCCATATTCAATTGAATGCACTACAAAGACAAGATATTTGATGTTCAAACTCATAAACTTTATTTTTTTTTTGCAAATAATAATTAACTTAGAATTTAATGGCTGCAAAGTAGTTGGGAAAGGGCATGTTCACCACTGTGTTACATGGCCTTTCCTTTTAACAACACTCAGTAAACTTTTGGTAACTGAGGAGACACATTTTGTAAGCTTCTCAGGTGGAATTCTTTCCCATTCTTGCTTGATGTACAGCTTAAGTTGTTCAACAGTCCGGGGGTCTCCGTTGTGCTATTTTAGGCTTCATAATGCGCCACACATTTTCAATGGGAGACAGGTCTGGACAACAGGCAGGCCAGTCTAGTACCCGCACTCTTTTACTATGAAGCCACGTTGATGTAACACGTGGCTTGGCATTGTCTTGCTGAAATAAGCAGGGGCATCCATGGTAACGTTGCTTGGATGGCAACATATGTTGCTCCAAAACCTGTATGTACCTTTCAGCATTAATGGTGACTTCACAGATGTGTTATTTACCCATGTCTTGGGCACTAATACACCCCCATACCATCACAGATGCTGGATTTTGAACTTTGCTCCTAAAACAATCAGGATGGTTCTTTACCTCTTTGGTCCGGAGGACACGGCATCCACAGTTTCCAAAAACAATTTGAAATGTGGACTCGTCAGACCACAGAACACTTTTCCACTTTGTATCAGTCCATCTTAGATGAGCTCAGGCCCAGCGAAGCCGATGGCGTTTCTGGGTGTTGTTGATGAACGGTTTTCGCCTTGCATAGGAGAGTTTTAACTTGCACTTACAGATGTAGCGACCAACTGTAGTTACTGACAGCGGGTTTCTGAAGTGTTCCTGAGCCCATGTGGTGATATCCTTTACACACTGATGTCGCTTGTTGATGCAGTACAGCCTGAGGGATCGAAGGTCACGGGCTTAGCTGCTTACGTGCAGTGATTTCTCCAGATTCTCTGAACCCTTTGATGATATTACGGACCGTAGATGGTGAAATCCCTAAATTCCTTGCAGTAGCTGGTTGAGAAAGGTTTTTCTTAAACTGTTCAACAATTTGCTGACGCATTTGTTGACAAAGTGGTGACCCTCGCCCCATCCTTGTTTGTGAATGACTGAGCATTTCATGGAATCTACTTTTATACCCAATTTTGTTCCCAATTTGCCTGTTCACCTGTGGGATGTTCCAAATAAGTGTTTGATGAGCATTCCTCAACTTTATCAGTATTTATTGCCACCTTTCCCAACTTCTTTGTCACGTGTTGCTGGCATCAAGTTTGAAAGTTAATGATTATTTGCAAAAAAAAAAGTTTATCAGTTTGAACATCAAATATGTTGTCTTTGTAGCATATTCAACTGAATATGGGTTGAAAATGATTTGCAAATCATTGTATTCCATTTATATTTACATCTAACACAATTTCCCAACTCATATGGAAACAGGGTTTGTATATATATATATATATATATATATATATATACATATATATATATATATATATATATATATATATATATACACACACACATGTATATATACATACACACACACACACACATTAATATATATATATATATATATATATATATATATATATATATATATATATATATATATATATATATATATATATATATATATATATATATATATATATATATATATATGTATGTATGTATGTATGTATGTATGTATGTATGTATGTATGTTTATATACATATACACACACACACACAAACATATGTACATAAATATATATTACACAATAATTGGGCGTAGTTTGGGGACCCCTACTCTAGATATAACTTATCGCAATTTCTTAACAACTACATAATGTGCTTTTAAGTAAAACATTTGACGATAAAATTGCATTTGTTATTTTCAACGTTATTTAGATTATGCAATTTGGTCATTTACTGTGGTTAACTGCGATAAATCAAAATGTTATAGTGGGATTAATGTGGTTTTTACTTTTTTTTTAATAATTGTTTGAAAACACTACTTTAAATGTATTTTATGTATAAATAATTAGAGCTTAACGGTATAGATAAAGAGTATTTAGTAGGGCTGTCAAATGGTTTATTTTTTCAATCAGATTAATCACATTTTGGAATTCAGATTACCGTATTTTCCGCACCATAAGGCGCCCTGGGTTAAAAGCCGCGTCTTCAATGAACGGCATATTTCAAAACTTTGTCCACCTATAAGCCGCCCGGTGTTGTAAGCCGCATCTAACTGCGCTAAAGGAATGTCAAAAAAACAGTCAGATAGGTCAGTCAAACTTTAATAACATATTAAAAACCAGCGTTCTAACAACTCTGTTCACTCCCAAAATGTACGCAAATGTGCAATCACAAACATACGTATATCAACATGGACGGAGCTGCGTGAAAAAAGCCACCCGGCCTCTTCGCGTAAACTTAAACTTACCTTAACCACTCGCTCATCTTTTCTTCATCCATCCCTTCGAGTTAGCTTTTATGATGACGCCGGCTGGAAAGGTCTCTTTTGGCAAGGTCTTCCTTTTGAATATCACCATGGGTGGAAGTTTCTGGCCATTAGCATGGCAAGCTAGAACCACAGTGAAGGATGACTTCTCATTCCCTGTGGTGCGAATAATCACCGTACGTGCTCCCGTTGTATCCAGTGCGGTTCACAGGAATATCAGTTGCTGTGAAATAGTACCGGTAATCCGTGTGCGGATGGAGAGATTGCGTCTTTCATGAACCGGATCCCTGACGCTTAGTAGGAGCCATTTTGTGGTCTTTACAGATGTAAACACACAAAGGAAATGAAACGTACGATATATCCGCGCGCTTTTTCTTCTTCTACGCGGGCGGGTGGTTGCTTACAGTAGAAGAAGAAGCGCTTCCTGTTCTATGGGGGCGGGTGCTTACCTTGGCGGTTGCTTGCGTAGAAGAAGAAGCGCTTCCTGTTCTACCGGGAAAAAAGATGGCGGCTGTTTACCGAAGTTGCGAGATCGAAACTTTATGAAAATGAATCGTAATATTAATCCATATATAAACCGCACCGGGTTAAAAGCCGCACTGTCAGCTTTTGAGTAAATTTGTGGTTTTTAGGTGCGGCTAATAGTGCGGAAAATACGGTAATTGGCATCTAACCACAGGTTTACCCACTTGCATTATTAAAATCTGCTTTAAAAAAAATACCCCAATATACTGTCAGAATGTCATCCAGGAATATTTTTAAACATTTTACTTAAATGCAAGTCATTTATTTTTACAAAACTCTGTAACAGTTTTATCAAAAGTTCTTTCAGGCTGTATTTTGGAGTGAAATTCCCTCACTCATTTTTTGTACTGATGTATGCATTGATCTGATCTCCGACAATACAGCATCATGATTAATCAAAGCGTGTACATGATTAGTATGATAATTGTTTGCGATTAATAACATGAGTTAACTCGTAACCTTTGACAGCCCTTTTATTTAGTGTCGAGTGGGTGCGTTATTGATACGCAGTGTTTTGCTGCGGCTCTCTGATCAATCGCATGATGAGGCGTCTCAGTAAGTGTCGACCGCCATTTGGTTGATCTTGTTATGCGAAATTGAATTCAAACCAATGGCCTGCCATATTAAACGCAAAGACACAAATAGGCGGCGCACCAATTATGTGAGATATGCAACGTGGCCAGCGCATAAATACAAAGCTGAGTAGTGTACATACAGTAACAAATTAGTTTAAAAGGCGGTGATCAATCACAATGCATGCTGCAGTAAAGCACCAGAGGAGCAACTTAATGGATCAGCCAATGATGTACAATTGGAATATACACCACTTGCAATTGATTTACAAAAGATCTCTCCACCGCCCGCGCTATTAAACGATAAATAACGTCTGAAGACGCGGGCAAACAATGCAACACTGATACCGCCATCATAGCTGACGGAGCCTCACTTCGGGAGGATTACATTTGTCACGTTTGCTTCTCCGAGGAAAAATGGAAGTGGCCTGCCGTCGTCATCCCGCAGCGGTGTCAACAAAGACGAGGTTACTCTGGTCACCGCGGAAGGGATGAGAGTGCAGAATATTGTTAACAGACATACCCTATATTGCCAAAAGTATTTGGCCACCCATACAAATGATCAGAATCAGGTGTCCTAATCACTTGGCCCGGCCACGGGTGTATAAAATCAAGCACTTAGGCATGGAGACATTTTTGAAAGAATGGGCCACTCTCAGGAGCTCAGTGATTACCAGCGTGGAACTGTCATAGGATGCCACCTGTGCAGCAAATCCAGTCGTGAAATGTCCTCGCTCCTAAATATTCCAAAGTCAACTGTCGGCTTTATTGTAAGACAATGGAAGAGTTTAGGAACAACAGCAACTCAGCCACCAAGTTGTAGGCCACGTACACTGACAGAGAGGGGTCAGCGGATGCTGAAGCGAATAGTGCAAAGCGGTCGCCGACTTTCTGCATAGTCATTTGCTACAGAGCTCCAAATTTCATGTCACCTTCCAATTAGCCCAACGTACAGTACGCAGAGAGCTTCATGGAATGGGTTTCCATGGCCGAGCAGCTGCATCCAAGCCATACATCACCAACTCCAATGCAAAGCGTGGTATGCAGTGGTGTAAAGCATGTCACCACTGGACTCTGGAGCAGTGGAGACGCGTTCTCTGGAGTGATGAATCACACTTTTCCATCTGGCAATCTGATGGAAGAGTCTGGTTTTGGAGGTTGCCAGAAGAACGGTACATTTCGGACGGCATTGTGCCAAGTGTGAAATTTGGTGGAGGAGGAATTATGGTGTGGGGTTGTTTGTGTGTGGGGATACCAAAACATTTTGGATAGTTCCATGCTCCCCAACTTGTGGGAACATGACTGTGCACCAGTGCACAAAGCAAGGTCCATAAAGACATGGATGACAGAGTCTGGTGTGGATGAACTTGACTGGCCTGCACAGAGTCCTGACCTGAACCCGATAGAACACCTTTGGGATGAATTAGAACAGAGACTGAGAGCCAGGCCTTCTCGACCAACATCAGTGTGTGACCTCACCAATGCTCTTTAGGAAGATCGGTTCGAAAATTCCTATAAACACACTCCGCAACCTTGTGCACAGCCTTCCCAGAAGAGTTGAAGCTGTAATAGCTGCAAAAGGTAGACCGACATCATACTGAACCCTATGGGTTAGGAATGGGATGGCACTTCAAGTTCATAGGTGAGTCAAGGCAGGTGGCCAAATACTTTTGGTAATACAGTGTATTTCAGGAATTGATCCAGCCTACATAACAAAGCTGGGGGGCAGACGCGCAGCCCGACCTTGACCATCTCTGAAGAAGACCCACAATAAATAAAAACAAACTTGTCCCTTTGACAAGAGCAATCTGTAAGCCCTCCCCTCGCCGCTTCCTCCCATCAACTCACTTCACACTTCATCGTTTGTGTGGCGTAGCTTCACACCTCACGGTTATTCATCATTCCCAACAATATATCCCTCCCACACCCCTCTCGTCTTGCTTTTTTTTTTTTTCTTTTTTACTTCAACAAATTCATTTTGCCCTTGACAGGGCTGTATTATGTGACGACGGACATTGCGTGAGGGCCCCTTCGCTGACACTGGGAGACAGACGTTTCGACTTCAGCCAGAGTTGGCCCGTGTAAAGAGAAGCAATAGTAAAGGTGAGACTGAGGGGAGTCAAGAGGTGTCCAAGGACAGCTCTGCCTTGTCACACCATTTCAACCGGCTTTCCTCCACAAGGTGTTGCTTTTTTTTTTTTTTTTTTTAAGAAAAAACCCCTGGGCGAGGTGCTCAGGCCAGGTCTTTAAACGTGAGGCGAAACACCCTATCCAAGATCTCAGGCTCCTCCAGGTTCATTTCCCCGCCGTTTGTTACCTTAATTTAGCGACAAAGCCGGATCCTGTCGGTGTCAGCAGGCTGGGTGAAGGGGAAAATGTCAGAGAGTTATAATGGCGCCGAGGAATTGTCAAGCACCTTATATCATACATGGCAGCTGCACAGCAAGATAATAGATTTATTTTAGGAGTGTCTGAGCCCGACACGACAATATTGCTTTCTCTTTCACACGTCCCATTCACACCAGATTGTCATCTCACACGCACACACGCGTTTACTGTATATTTTGGAGAACCAGGCTTTGTTGTCGACACGCATATTCGCATCGCTTATGCCATGTCTGACTTTGGTGGGGGTTTTTTTCCCATTGAATAGGTTAAGGGTCACCGGAGGGTGTGAGGGAATCTTATTTCGATTACTCTAGCGTTTGTAGGCTTGAGATTATTTTTGAGCATGTACGTCTTGGAGCAATGAAGGCAGAATGAAAGATATGGTAGCAAACAGCACAGAATAAAACGTAACGTATTTTTCGGACTATCCATCCATCCATCCATCTTCTTCCGCTTATCCGAGGTCGGGTCGCGGGGGCAGCAGCCTAAGCAGGGAAGCCCAGACTTCCCTCTCCCCAGCCACTTCGTCCAGCTCCTCCCGGGGGATCCCGAGGCGTTCCCAGGCCAGCCGGGAGACATAGTCTTCCCAACGTGTCCTGGGTCTTCCTCGTGGCCTCCTACCGGTCGGACGTGCCCTAAACACCTCCTTAGGGAGGCGCTCGGGTGGCATCCTGACCAGATGCCCGAACCACCTCATCTGGCTCCTCTCGATGTGGAGGAGCAGCGGCTTTACTTTGAGCTCCCCCCGGATGGCAGAGCTTCTCACCCTATCTCTAAGGGAGAGCCCCGCCACCCGGCGGAGGAAACTCATTTCGGCCGCTTGTACCCGTGATCTTGTCCTTTCGGTCATAACCCAAAGCTCATGACCATAGGTGAGGATGGGAACGTAGATCGACCGGTAAATTGAGAGCTTTGCCTTCCGGCTCAGCTCCTTCTTCACCACAACAGATCGATACAGCGTCCGCATTACTGAAGACGCCGCACCGATCCGCCTGTCGATCTCACGATCCACTCTTCCCTCACTCGTGAACAAGACTCCGAGGTACTTGAACTCCGCAATTTTCCCCCAAGCTTTGATCCCTGCGGCTTATACAGAGGTGCGGCTAATCTCTGGATTTTTCTTGGCTAAAGACCATAATGTTTTGTATACAACACATTTACATAGTAGTAACACAACAAATAGACTGAACAGGTGCGTTATCATTTGTGCTATGGCGACATCTTTTGGATGAGTTTGCTCACTGCAGTATTTCCTTCTGTTTTGTGCCTTGTTCCGTCGAGTTATCAATAGCGTTGCTACTGGTACGGTCTCTACATTCACCCCAAGCAACGTTTGTAAGTTTTACAATAAAACTAAAACAATTCATACTTATTAAACCTTCCCATGTTTGATAGTAATGTTTTCATGCATATTTGTATGTACCATTGTAATGTAATCAACCTAGCGTCGTTAGCACTCGCTAATATGCTAACACGTTTACAAATGTCCGTGTTAGTATTATTAATTTAGAATGGCATTCTTTTTGTATTGTTTCAGTTTCACAAATTCTTCAGTAAATTCACCAAAACGTCAGCTCATTGGAGAGCTAACTTCCACAGCTATTGGTAACATCCGTTTTACTGCTGTGTTCGAAAACAATTAAAGTACGTAAATTAATATAATAATAATGTTTTGTTGCTGCCTAAAAGGGACTTTTACTTTGCACCGTTTTACTCTTGTACTTTGTGCCCCTCTGTTTAAACAAGGCAATTGCTGTTACCCCTCCCTATACACAGATCAAACGCTGTGCATACGGCCCATTTTATGTGAATAAATGCATGTAAATTGCCAATTAGTGGATGACAGGCCCCATATGACAATGTATCGCCAACATAGTGCTAGCCCTTTCCTGCTCCGTCATCGATAACAAATCAATGGCATAGTTCTCCACATATTTTCAATGTCTCCTGTGTCGCACACTGTCAGTGCTGGGCTGGTGAACACAAGTTTATGTTTTCATTGTGTTACATTTGTTGATTTGCACACAAAAAATACATTATCAATTGTGGAGGGGGGGCATGGCCTGTGGGCCTGCCGTGGAACGGGGTGTGCCAGGACCGGCCTCGAAGACAGCGACAGGTGAGTAGATGGCCCAGGTGGACCTTGTTATCGAATCACCTGTCGCCTTTATTAGCAGCAGCCGGAGCGAGACACGTTGTTGGAGTTGGAGTGGGAGCCAGAGAGAGAGAGACACGGACTCTGAAAAGAAAGACATTTTGCTAGAAAGCAAAAGCCGAGCAATCTGTAAGCAAATAAAACAGTGTCCTACCCAGAAATCCGGGTTCTCGTGGCAGTGTGTAGTGGTCCGAGGAACCCACTAGAGGGCAACCTCTACAACAATTAATTTGTGAAAGTGTAAAAATCGTTTCAAATAAATAAATTGTGTGAAAATTTTTTCTAAAGGTGGCCTCAAAATAAAACAATGCTTTAGGCCCCAATTTAAGTTTATTGTTTCGGTTTGATTTCTTGCTTATAATTTGCTATTTGCTATCACGTCAAAGTCTCACCAATGTGGAGATATTAAATTGACAGTGTTGGGGGAAAATGTACATAACATTGGCCTTACTAAGTTTTTTCAAATCACAAATAATCTTAATGGTTACTTTTATGTACGTTACAACGCAGTTACTTATATGTTTAATGCAACGTGACCCGCTACTTCACTTCAGGAAGTAGCTCTTTAAAAGTCCAATTGGTAGCCACCGCACGCATGCACAGACACGTGGGCTCACGCCACTACTACTACAGGGGAATAATGAACATTCAATAAAGTGATAATGATCAACAGCAATAATCTTACAATACCCTGTTTTTCGACAAGGGAAGACACAGCCATTGACACATTTTTAAGCGCTTTATTAACTATCAGTAGAAACATACCACAGGCACTGCCGTCTTCAGTTACCCTACCATACTGCAGACTACCAAAGCTGAACTAAAACAGACAATGTGTGAACAATCATTGGTCTTTAACTTTAACTTAACAATGAGTGTGCCCTCTATAACGCCACGCTTGTCTTGGAAACAGGCACAGCCTTTTAAAGGCACATATTCACGCGCTCTTCTCTCATGAAACATCTCTCAACTTCATACACCTATGAAAGTTTCAAAAAAGTAACTCATTAATTACTTTCCCTAGTAATTAATTACATCTATGGGGCTCGAAAGGCACGTGATATTGCAAAAGCTTGTGGGTGCCAGGTAGCCATTGTTGCTGGACGTAGGTTGTGTTTACATGGCTGCACTGTACCCGGGTTAACGTGAGAGAGAGCAACAAACTAGATTAAAATTAATCGTACAAAATAAAAAAACACAAAGGAACCGCACCGAGACAAACTGTACCCTATTCCAAAAGCTCGCTACCGCGAAACAAACTTGGTAAAACTGGTGGAATTGATCCATATGAGTGATTTGAGAAAGACGCCGCCGTTGTCGAAGCCAAACTTGTCTATATTTCATTAAAAGAGTCAGTTTGTATACCGGTGAATCATTTTACAATGCAAAGTCTGTTAAGGCTCATTGTCCTTTGTTCAAATTACGACTTTCATCTCTTATGTGTTTAAGAAGGAGTGAGGTGCCCACCCTCATTTCATAAGCGGAAAAAATAAGCCCGTTATTACTTTTAAAAACGTTGAACACTGTGCTTCTTCTCCGAAAATAATACTCATTAATTTTTGTGCTTACCCATGACTAAAAGTAAACAGACAACATGCTTTTTTCCAAAATGTTGTACCGTATTTTCCGCACTATAAGGCGCACCGGATTATTAGCCGCACCTTCAATGAATGGCATATTTCATAACTTTGTCCACCAATAAGCCGCCCCGGACTATAAGCCGCGCCTACGCTGCGCTAAAGGGAATGTCAAAAAAACAGTCAGATAGGTCAGTCAAACTTTAATAATATATTAAAAACCAGCGTTCTAACAACTCTGTCCCAAAATGTACGCAAATGTGCAATCACAAACATAGTAAAATTCAAAATAGTGCAGAGCAATAGCAACATAATGTTGCTCGAACGTTAATGTCACAACACACAAAATAAACATAGCACTCACTTTCTGAAGTTATTCTTCATTCGTAAATCCTTCGAATTCTTCGTCTTCGGTGTCCGAATTGAAAAGTGTGTGTATAAGGTAAGACATATTATCTGGCACTTTGTTTCGCGATATTATGCGAACACAACTTTTCTTACCTTCTGGTACCTGCTGATCTGTATTTGGGATCTCTATAAATCCTGAAAAATTGTGCGAGTCCGCCTTTGTAGTCCGTGACGACACCGTAGTCTATAAGCGTCTTTTCATGAACCGGAAACACCAAGAAGCACCACCTTTAAAATCATCCAGGTGAAGTTCGCTTGCTAGCGTTGTTGCCTTCATTCGAATAGTGATGGTGCTGACACTTCTGCTTGCTGCTCTCTGCTCAACAACCCACTGTTCGAGTTCGTCCTCCAACAGTTGCCATCTTGCTTTGTTCCCTCGGAAACTCTGTTTTGTCTTCTTTACCTAGCGCAGGTCATCTTCTTGCTTCCTCCACCTACGCACCATTGATTCATTTATGTTATATTCTCTTGCTGCTGCTCTATTTCCGTGTTCTTCGGCATGACTTATTGCCTTAAGTTTAAATTCTGCGTTATACGCGTGTCGCTTAGTAGGAGCCATTTTGTAGTCTGGTCTTTACAGATGTAAACACACAAAGGAAATGAAACGAAAATCCGCGCGCTTCTTCTTCTTCCGGGGGCGGGTGGTTGCTTACAGTAGAAGAAGAAGCGCTTCCTGTTCTATGGGGGCGGGTGCTTACCTTGGCGGTTGCTTGCGTAGAAGAAGAAGCGCTTCCTGTTCTATCGGGAAAAAAGATGGCGGCTGTTTACCTAAGTTGCGAGATCGAAACTTTATGAAAATGAATCTTAATATTTATCCATATATAAAGCGCACCGGGTTAAAAGCCGCACTGTCAGCTTTTGAGTAAATTTGTGGTTTTTAGGTGCGGCTAATGGTGCGGAAAATACGGTATGTTGTTTGTGGCCCGCAGCTAGCAGCTTGGCTAAATCCTAAGTGTGTTATTGGAAAAAAACAAAACATGCTTTGATTCAAACCAGTCTGAAAATGCTGTGACACACCAACTTGTACCAGGTGATGGCGTTAAAAGTCATGTTTAATGGTTTCATAGCTGTTTTTCAGGCTATTCGCCGTCTCATTAGCAGCATCATAACCCGACTTCCTTTCGGCTTTGCTTTCACGCTGGAAATGAGAACAATCTCACCAATCCTTTTTTTCGCCCTGAAGCAATCATGACCACGATTGTGTCAGTTAATGATGCTGCATGCATTTTTAACTTGTTAAAGAAAAAAATACAAAAACTTAAGCGGAGAGTCTTGTATTAAGCTAACAAATAAGCAATTCAGAGACCAGCAGAACCCACAATCCACTGCGTTTCAATGTTTATTTATTTATTTTATTTATTTATTTACAGACAATTTCATATGACATTATTGTTTATTTTGTTAATGTCAGAGTTTGTTCTGCAAAAGGGTAATCCCTAGAAGCGTACAGTTTATGGACAGGGACCCACAGTTAAAATATACATCATCATATAATATACACAATTCAGTAGAATACAATTCATTCCAAAATCTTTAAATCCACCAAATCAGCATTGAATCCTATTATTCAAATTTGATTAAGAGTTGCATCTTGAAGATTTGCGATAATCTTATCACACATACGAATGTCACACTTTTAAGCCCTATTAAATAATAATGCTGTTGGTAATTTTATTACTTTTTTGGGAAATTAAGTACTTTCTTATTGCAATTTTTCGAAAACATTGGTTATTGATGAGTCAGGAGTTAAAGATAGAGTCCATCAAAAAGTCGTGCTGTCAAAAGTTGTTGAATTTGAGAATGTCACCGTGAAGATAGCGCAAAAAATAGCCGCCGTGTTGTTGTTAGCATTGTTCACGCTGAACCCAGAAATGGAAGTCCTGCTGGTGAATATCTTTATCGATCGCCACTTGATAACACAAAAATAACACAAAAACTGCACTGTGATACATAGTATATAGCAGTGACGTGCGGGGCCTCACCTGTCATCATGGAAAGAAAAAAAATGTAAAAAGAAAAAAAAAAAATTAAATTGTTATATGTATCCAGTGATTATACTATAAAGTTATTTTCCATTTAACTTCACCAGTTTTAGATTATTTTTATTCAAAATCGCTGAATTTTCACATTTGCCGTTCAAATACTGAGAAGAGACGGTGCGGTGAACAGCAGCCAGTTGAGGCACGTCACTCAGTGCCTCAACATGGATTGCGGACTCGGCTAACTGCTGGCCTGTTGTGCAGTGAGACCATATTGCTATATGAATTATATTATACATTTCCATAGTTTAATTAGCTGAGGTATATCATGTACAGTGTATTTTGTCAACAACTGTATGTGTGTAACGTATTTCTTGTGCTGAGCAATCATAAAACTGCTGCGAAGACGCACTGTGTGAGGCTCGCGTAATCCCGCCTCCCGGTGCCGGTTAATGAACCTCCGCCGCAGACTGCAGCCCCCGACCGGAGCGCCACACCAACCAAAGCCCACACCCAAACCCTCCACGTGCAAGACCGAATCCACCCAAAAAAAGTCACTTAACAAGAAGCCAAAAAGTGCAAAAACAACAATGCTCGCGCCGGAGGAGCCGTGAACGACTGCAGGGACACAACATTAGGTACACCTGCAGACTGCAGCACGGATTTGATATTTCATTCATTCACAACTCCTCCAACACGAACACCACTGTTCCCGCACTTATAAGTAAAGGTAAGACCATAATAACGTTTTTTTTTTATTAAATGTGCTTTTTTGTGTGCTACAGTTTGTATGTGTAAAGTTAAAGTTAAGTTAAAGTACCAATGATTGTCACACACACACTAGGTGTGGTGAAATTTGTCCTCTGCATTTGACCCATCCCCTTGCTCACCCCCTGGGATGTGAGGGGAGCAGTGCGCAGCAGCGGCGCCGTGCCCGGGAATAATTGTTGGTGATTTAACCCCCAATTCCAACCCTTGATGCTGAGTGCCAAGCAGGGAAGAATGCTGGTATGAGCTTTTAAACATAACCCGTTAACTGCTGCCAATCAAATGGTGAATAAGATACTCTTTAGGGTTCACATGTTTGTAAATCTGACTGTGATGAAGTCAGTGCCTCACCAGTCATGAACCTCACCGCACGTCACTGGTATATAGTACATAAATAAAACCTAATCTAACACTTAATTTAGGCCAAAAACATAGAATAGTGCAAATGAAATAATAGTAGGTAATACTTCAAATAAAATGTGGCTTACTATATATTTTGAAAATTAAAGCAAATTTTAAATATATGTAAATAATAATAAAAGGCATGATAAATAAGTGATAAATGGGTTATACTTATATAGCGCTTTTCTACCTTCAAGGTACTCAAAGCGCTTTGACAGTATTTCCACATTCACCCATTCACACACACATTCACACACTGATGGCGGGAGCTGCCATGCAAGGCGCTAACCAGCAGCCATCAGGAGCAAGGAGTGAAGTGCCTTGCCCAAGGACACAACGGACATGATACACACATTTACACACAACTTGGGAGAGTGACCGTGCCAGCAACCTGAGGATTCCTGGTTCGATCCCCACCTTCTACCAACCTCGTCACATCTGTTGTATCTTTGGGCAAAACACTTCATCCTTGCTCCTGATGGGGCCTTGCATGGCAGCTCCCGCCATCAGTGTGTGAATGTGTGTGTGAATGGGTGAATGTGGAAATAGTCTCAAAGCGCTTTGAGTACCTTGAAGGTAGAAAAGCGCTATACAAGTATAACCCATTTACCATTTTACTGATTATTAATTTCACCAATAAACACTGAGGGGAATGACTTTAAATGCCTATCCCTAAGGTCAATAAAAAAAAAAGTAGAAAAATACCATTTGGGATTCAATAAAAAGCAGTGTAAAAGCAATATTTACATTTTTTTAATGTTTGTTCACTGCATTTTAGTATCTTGGGCACTAGGAGACCGCATGGATAATTATACTAACCCCCGAGAGAAATAAGTAGAAATGCTGAGAAGGTTGGTTGGGTAACAATGGAGAAGTCTTTCTATGCCCCAGAGAAATGTGTCTTGCGGACAACAAGACACGAGAGACGATGGACTGCTAGGCAATCACCTACACTTTACATGAACATATGCTCCCATCAAGAATTACCAGAGCAGAGCATATCTTCTCTGATACATGTGCATGTAGAGAGTAGACAGCAATTAGGCAGACTGACAGCCCTGCTGCATTATAATCCGTGCATTTGCTGAGATATGTGAGGGGAATACGAATGCCTTACATTTCAGTCTTGCCCGCAGAAACCGATAGATTATTTGAATTCCTTCTTTTAGTTTATAAACACTCCATCCATTGGCATGTGAGAGCTGTGTTGAGTTTGTACACACTCCCTCTTACAATGACTTTGCAAAGCTGTCCATCTTTAGGGTGTTGGCCTTAAACTGCACAAGTTATACACTCAATGTGAGTTACAATAAAATTCATTGTAAAATGCATACAATTCGTGAGACTTTGAAATAATTCTTCCTCACTGCATCCCAGCAAAGGACAGACACAAGAGGGTCGTGGAGTTGTTGCTGCAATTGAGACGTCCTGATAAAATACAAAACCCAAAACCAGTGAAGTTGGCATGTTGTGTAAATCGTAAATAGAAACAGAACTGTTATAGGCGCAAAGTTGAAAAGCCAGCATCTGTGATGGTATGGGGGTGTATTAGTGCCCAAGGCATGGATAACTGACACATCTGTGAAGGCACTATCAATGCTGAAAGGTACATACAGGTTTTGGAGCAACATATGTTGCCATCCAAGCAACGTCTTTTTCATGGACGCCCCTGCTTATTTCAGCAAGACAATGTCAAGCCACATTCTGCACGGGTTACAACAGCGCAGCTTTGTAGTAAAAGAGTGCGGGTACTAGACTGGCCTGCCTGTAGTCCAGACCTGTCTCCCATTGAAAATGTGTGGCGCAATATGAAGCGTAAAATACTACAACGGAGACCCCAGACTGTTGAACAACTTAAGCTGTACATCAAGCAAGAATGGGAAAGAATTCCACCTGACAAGCTTCAAAAATTGGTCTCCTCAGTTCCCAAACATTTACTGAGTGTTGTTAAAAGGAAAGGCCATGTAACACAATGGTAATAATGACCCTTTGCCAACTTTTTTGCAATGTGTTTCTGCCATTAAATTCTAAGTTAATAATTATTTGCAAAAAAAAAAAAAAAAGTTTCTCAGTTCGAACATTAAATATCTTATCTTTGCAGTCTATTCAATTGAATATAAGTTGAAAAGGATTTGCAAATCATCGACTTCTGTTTTTATTTTTTTATTACAATGTGCCAACTTCACTGGTTTTTGGTTTTGTAAACAACATTATTATGAAGCCCCGCTGACTGCGGTCCAATCTTCTCACAGTGTTTTACGCAGTTACTGATGCTGCACTTCCTGAGAGAAGTAGATGCCAGGAATTCCGCACCGCCTACTCGGACATTCCATGCTAGCTAACAGATATTGCTATCTATAATGTCACCCTGCTGCACAAAAGAGAGAAGGAGAGAGTCTGAAGAGTTATTTGTGTGTTATCCAAAGGAATTCTGAACACGTTATCATATTGTCACACACAGAGCTGGATGCATGGAGAGCGAAGACACTTTTCTTCTTTTTTGACTTATAAATGTTGTTCTGTTTAAGATGCTTGAGGAAATGCTGAAGGAGCATGAGAGAACACAGGCTATGATGTCTATGGAAGAGCAGGAGAGACCGTAAACGAGGATTATTTAATTATAATTTTTTTTTCTCACAATGTAAACCATATCAGTTTTAAAGTAATCATGGACCAGGGTGACACAAACATGCAATTACCGTATTTTCCGCACTATAAGGCGCACCTAAAAACCACAAATTTTCTCAAAAGCTAACAGTGCGCCTTATAACCCGGTGCGCTTTATTACGATTAATTTTCATAAAGTTTCGATCTCGCAACTTCGGTAAACAGCCGCCATCTTTTTTCCCGGTAGAACAGGAAGCGCTTCTTCTTCTATGCAAGCAACCGCCAAGGAAAGCACCCGCCCCCATAGAACAGGAAGCGCTTTAAGCAACCACCCGCCCCCGGAAGAAGAAGAAAAAACGCGCGGATATCACCGTACGTTTCATTTCCTGTTTACATCTGTAAAGACCACAAAATGGCTCCTACAAAGGACAAGGATCCGGTTCATAAAAAGACGCAATCTCTCCATCCGCACACGGATTACTACCGTATTTCACAGCAACTGATATTCCTGTGAACCGCACTGTGGAACGGGAGCACGTACGGTGAATATTCGCACCACAGGGAATGAGAAGTCATCCTTCACTGTGGTTCTAGCTTGCCATGCTAACTTCCACCCATGGTGATATTCAAAAGGAAGACCTTGCCAAAAGAGACCTTTCCAGCCGGCGTCATCATAAAAGCTAACTCGAAGGGATGGATGGATGAAGAAAAGATGAGCGAGTGGTTAAGGGAAGTTTACGCGAAGAGGCCGGGTGGCTTTTTTCACACAGCTCCGAAGGCGAACACACCTTCACTAAGACGGGCAGACAGCGCCGGACGACATACGCCAAATTTGCCAGTGGATCGTAAATGCCTGGGCAGATATTTCGGTCACAACTGTGGTCCGAGCTTTCCGGAAGGCAGGATTCACAGAACAACAGCGACACTGACTCCCGATGACTTCGACGAGACGGAACCGGCCATTTTGGATACCACGCTTGCGCAACTTTTCAATTCGGACACCGAAGACGAAGAATTCGAAGGATTTACGAATGAAGAATAACTTCAGAAGGTGAGCGCTATGTTTATTTTGTGTGTTGTGACATTAACGTTCGAGCAACATTATGTTACTATTGCTCTACACCATTTTGAATTTTACTATGTTTGTGATTGCACATTTGCGTACATTTTGGGACAGAGTTGTTAGAACGCTGGTTTTCAATATATT